>NC_057802.1:246219947-246272456 GCF_018294505.1 Triticum aestivum | reverse complement strand
GAGATTGTACATGAGTTACCGGGTCTACAGTTCGTATATTATCATGGTACTTGCACCTAAAAACCTGGGTGTGTTTCGGTAGCTTTTTCCATAGGTAAAAAATTACCACGATGTTTTTGCGTAACTTATCACGCCTATAGCACGTGTGCCCCTCATGACACTAAACATTATGTGACTTTCCCGTGGCACGCCATGTGTTGTGTTCATCCAAGAGGCCCACGCGCAAGGCGAGTGTATGTTTTTAACAACTTATTTTTCTTTGGTAAAAAAGTTACCATCATGTTTATATTGCAAGTTATCGGTTATGCGGTGCTTATATTATCATGTTATTTACACAAAAAATATTGGGGATGTTTTAAACAACTTTTTCCTGGGACAAAAAGTTATCATGGTGATTCTAGGTAGACTATTAAGCCCGTAGTGCTAAAATATCATGTTATTTACACAAAATTTATCAGGGGTATGTTTCAGCAAATTCCCCCCCCCCCAACAGGTCAAAAACTTATCATGGTGTTTAGTTATCGCAGTGCATATGTTTTTCATGCTATTTACACATAAAAATTCCAGGGGAGGGAGGTATATATACTACCGTGCTATTTACACAGAAGATACCGGAGTATCTGTTCAAAAAAAATCCCTACGGTCAAAGTTACCATGGTGTGTTTACCTCAGTTATCAGATGTGCGCTGCGTATATTATCATCTATTTACACATAAATTATCGGGTATCTTTTCACATTTGTCTTCCCCGATGGTTAAAGTTATCACGATGTTTGTATCTAAATTATCAGGTCTATGGCGTGAATGTTATCGTGCTATTTACAGAAATTACCGGGGGGCGGGTTCAACAAATTTATTCCCAGTAATCAAAGTTACCACGATGCTTGAAACAAAAAGTTTTTCAGTGCTAACATATTAAAGGCAAAAACATGTCAAAAACAGTATTTCTCTTAGCTTGTTCAACAATGAGTGTCATAGGCGAGGTGCGTGCGGGAAAGGAAGGAGATCGGGAGGCGTGCGGGAAAGGAAAGAAATCGGGAGGTCGGTCAGGGAGGACGTGCGGGAAAGAAATGAGATCGGGAGGGAACTGACAGAGCTGGATGCGTGTGGCAGTTTCGCAATCTACCACACGGTTACCATATATATATTTCGTTAAAATAAACAGAAAAAGAAGTAAATAAAAATGAAGCAGAAAAAACGGAGAAGAAAAAAATTATGGTTCGAAACCATGTGCATCTACAAGTCTGTGTGTGCTACAGCGGAAAAGACTACGCGATTTATTTACTAGGCAGTGCATCCTATATTGGATAGAGAAATATACTTTGTGCGGTGGCTAGAGCAGGCGAAGTTTAGCCCGGGGTCGCCAGTTCGAGATCCTCGCCAAGCCGGCCCATATTATTTTTGTTATTTCTGGCGCCACTGACATGTGGGTCCCTGGCAGGCGTGGCCCCGTACAGACATGTCATACGAGAGAATACGCGATACGTATGCGACAAGTAGAGCCAGGACTGTCGGTCCAAAATCAAGGACCGTATTGGCAACGTATTTCCTTGTATCAGGACCGTATTGGATCACTTCTCAACATCCAAGACCATGTTGGACCTTGCCGCCAACTTCCGGGACTATACGTGCAATTATCTCTAGCAAGATTGGATGTAAAGTACATGGTGTAGGCTTTCCAAAATGCACAGAAATACCCAAAATAGAATCCAAGTGACAAAGATACACATGATTTGGTGGAGGATGCAGATCTGAAATCAATGCACGAAAATGAACACAACCACACAAGATTGGATGGAGTAACTGAACAACTAAAAACAAAAGATCTAATGGACAAGAACTTGATAAAACTCACTAAACAACAAGCAAAAGGGCAAAGTGAAGGGATATTTTTGTGGGGCTATTTTATGGACTTGAGGATGAACAAGAATATGAACTAAACTAGGCATACAACACCATACCATGTCAATTGAAGCTCTGAAACACGAAGATATGGGGTTGCCCAATCTTCGCGGAGGTTCTACCTAATGAACGAATCAACACCACCTGAAGGGTACAAAGGAAACCCTCGATCCCAGCTGTCGGTGCAACATACCCTGGGTCTGATGCCCAGACTGTGCACAGGCACAAGGTCAAGATTAAAGCACCAGCTTAAGTCAGAGATTGAAGAACCAAGTGATTTGAAGAGCCAATATGCAGCTCAGAAGGACCAAGATCAAGCCCGAGGAGCAAGATATCGGCAAGAGAAGGGCCTCCCTTGCCGGGCAGGCGAGCCCGGCAAGGGGCAAGGCCACCACCAGAAGCTAGCTATCGAGGCTCCCCAGCAGAGCCTGCCGGGGGTCGCGGGGGGCTGAACCACCCCACCAATCACTCAAGCACGACCCACATCGTCGATCAGTGCGGTGTCAAGCCGCAAGATGATTACGTGCAGCCATTCGCCACATGGCGTCCATTTCCTACAGAAGAAACCCACAGATGACACCCGTCCTGCGACGTGTCAAGGGGACAGGTGCGGAGCTGGCGAGACAGCCCGGCAAGCCTTGGCGGGCAACCAGTGATGTGACACTAAGCTTTAATGCACCCTGTCAGCCCGCAGAGTTAGGTATGATAGCACTGTTTGCTATCATATCAGTGGATAATGACCACTCTGCCATTGTGGTGACCCCTTAATCTATAAAAGGAGACCCATGGCACCCGTAGGAAGGGTTGGAAAGTTGAGGAACCCACACCACCATACGCGCGTAGTCGCTGCTGCCCTATGGCAACCCTGCCGCGCAAAGTGTACTGCATTCCACCGTTCTCATTCCACCATCAATCCACTAAAGCAGGAGTAGGGTCTTACGCCTCACGGCGGCCCGAACCTGGGTAAATTTCTTGCGCGCTCTCTGTCGTGCTGGCGTGCGTTGGTCTGCTCTTTGTGCAACGCGCCGTCCCCCTGCCGAACCAGCAAGGGGCCTCCTGGTCCCATAGGTGGCCGTGGATATCACGCGACATCTTTGGCGCGCCAGGTAGGGGGAGAGCTTGCCCGAACCTGAAAGCGTACGCAGTGCGTCATCTTCATCGCCATCTTCATCTTCGCTAACGCCATCGACCATGGCGCCTAAGAAGAAGAAGTCCGGCCCTTCGGCCCACCCTTCCACCTCGAAGGCTCTGCCACCCGCAGCCTCTAGCTATGGGGGATGTAGAGACAAGCGAGGACGTGAGCGCTGCTGGGGGCGTGGTTGGAGTAGGTGGCGCCATCACCGCTCCCCCCGCTGCCGACACGAGGGCTGAATATGTCGGAGGAGAACAGCATCAGCAACGCCTTGGCGGTCATGCTCCACAAGGGGTGAGCGAGGGGGTCACTCCATCTGCACCGTCTCCTCCCACCGACGGGCACAACCAAAGCAACGGTGCTCGCTCTGGGGTGAACCATCGCCCTCCGGTCGCTCCCACTGTGGGAGCGACCGTGGCCAGGGTGCCTCCTCCCGGACGAGTCGACCAGACCGCTGGCTCGACGGAGCCGCTGACCCTCGATCACCACCGCCGCGCGACCCCGCTGCCCAGGTGGTCGTCCCATAGCTGCATGGACGTGACACCCCCGCCGTCGCTGGCACCGTTAGGAGCCGGGCGACGGTGCGGTTGACATCATCACCATCTATGCCAAGCACTGCCACGGAGTCTATGGCGCGAGCTCAGTTGCTGTTGAGGTTTCCACCAGCGGTCGAGCAGATGCATGAATGGCGTAACACCATCTAGAGCCTGCTCGGTTTCGCCGAAGCTGGGGCTCACGGTGAGCTGTCCCGCCAAGACCTCCCTGAGCGACAACAACTGCCCGCACTGCTGGCCTAACAGAGGGGGCCGTCCCCACTATGCAGTCCACACCACACCAGCCGGCGCGGGCGCCGCTGGATCAAGACCCCGACGACGTCTCGATGGCCTCTTCCGACCCTCGAGCACGTCCAGGCCAACGTCGAGCCCCGGAGGATAGGTGGCCGGGAGACGCGCGCGTCGTCATCGATCGGCGCCATGACGACCTCTGCCAGACCGACGGGTATGGCAGCCTCAACGTCGACGAGCCTGTGCTCGGTGTTGGTGGGTGCCTACCTTTCGAGGTCGGCGGCCCTGCCTTTACACGAGAGCTACGGCAAGTCCGTTGGCCGTTCGTTCGCACGTTCAAGCCAGTGATACCTAAGAAGTACGACGGGAGGCTGAACCCGGCAGAGTTCTTGAGCATCTACACCATCGTTGTTCAAGCTGCTGGGGCAAGAGATGAGAAGGTGTTCGCCAACTACTTCCCTTTGGCCCTCAAGTCCAACGTGAGGTCTTGGCTGGTGCACCTGCTGGAGAACTCCATTTCGTCATGGGCAGACCTGTGCCAATAGTTCATCGGTGCCTTCAGCGGTGGCCACAAGAGCCCGGCAGGCCCAGCGACCTGCAACTTCTCTAGCAGAAGGAAGGAGAAACTCTTAGTAAGTATTTACAAAGATTTAGTAAAGTTCGTAGGAATATTCTAAATATCCATCCGGCAGCCATTGCTACTTGCATAGCCTGCCGGGAAGCCGTTGCCGCAGAGAAAGTCGGGAAAGGCGATGGCCCGTACTACAAGATCCTGTAACATCCCAAATTTTGAAAATTTGGAATGTTAGTAGGATCATTCTTTTCATCATGATTTCTATGCATATTTGAGTGTTCTGAATATTCAAAGTGTTTTCCAACAAGGCAAAGTATTTGGAGTGGAGATAATATGACTTCTCCCCTATTAATTATATTTGGAAAATGCTAAGAACATATTCTGGTGTCTACCTAAATTATTTTGGCTTTGTAGTATCTCAAAATTATTATTATTTTAGTTGTTATCATATTCTTTATGTGCTTGCATTGCATAAAATATAATTTTTCAAAAGTGCATATGTGTTTTAAAAATGTTCACAGTAGTTGATATTAGTAGTAATTTTGTACTGTGCGTTATGGTAATTTTAGGAATCTATATGTATTTTGTTATAGCCAAATAGACCTCCTGTTTAGTATAATTGCCCAACCAGATTTTACTATTCATCCGACTGAACAGGGGCAGCCCATTCCTTTTCCTCGCCCCGTGCGCTAGAGCAGTGCAGCAGCAGCTAGCAGGCCGAAGCCCAGCGAGCGGCCCACCCCGCCGGTTCGTTTTTTCTCTGCCGCTGACCACCCTGACCCACATGTCATCTATCTCCTTCCCGTGTTCTTCCTGGAGACTCCTCCCGATCCAAATCCCCATCGATTCCGATCGATGTACTGTCCCTCGCCCAGTCTTGACTCCGTATAAATAATCCCCTTACTCTCCTCTGCCGCTTTTTGGCAAAATCCCTCTCTCCCGTGCCCTAGGTCGATTTCGCAATATCGCCGGAGTCCACCACCGCAGGAGCTCTCTTCGGTCGTTTCTATTGCCATAGAAGGTTCTCAGCGCCTCCTTTCCCTTTGTTGTCTTCGCCTTGACCTCCTCTTGCCCCTGTTAATTCCTCCTTGATCTCCTCTATCGCCTTGACCCTCTACCTAGCACAGTGAGCATAGAGACTTTGAATCTTATCAGATTTGGGTCGTTACAGATCCATCGGACCAAGGGCCACGACCTTCAGGAGTGCTACCAGGTTGAACAGCTTGTCAAGAGACAGAGGATAGAATATGATAGGCGTGATAAGGCAAAAGGTCAGAATGCCGCTGGCGGAAAGGGCCGAGGCGGTGAAGCAAATTGCCCCAGCAAACCCTTTCGGAACCAAGGAAAGCCCGCCAGGGGCCAAGAAAAGGAAATCTGTGATGATGTGAGTGATGGAGGGAATGAAGAGGACACCAGAGAGAAGGAGTTTCAGAAGGCCACTAACGCCCTATGCATTGATGGGGGTGCCTCCTTGCACGCCTCTCACCGCCAGCTCAAGCAATGGGCACGAGAGATCAATGTTGTGGAGCCAGCGCCAGAGGCCCGGAAACCACTCAAGTGGTCCCGCACGCAAATCATCTTTGATGAGGAGGATCACCCTCGCCGTACCACTACGGTAGGGTGCTTGCCGTTGTTGGTCTCCCCAACAATCCGCAACCTCAAGGTCACAAAGATGTTAGTGGATGGCGACGCCGGGTTAAATCTGATTTCCCCAGCAGTTATCAACAAACTTCGGATTGGAGAAGAAGACCTGGAGGTTACCGGCACGTTGCAAGGAGTTAACCCCGGCAGGAGCCGTCCTAAGGGGAAGATTACGTTGCCAGTGACATTTGGGGGAGAGCTGAACTATCGGACTGAGAAGGTTGTGTTTGATGTGGTTGATCTCCCCCTGCTGTACAATGGGATTCTTGGGCGCCTGGCCCTGGCCAAGTTCATGGCAGCGTCCCACTAAGCTTACAACATCTCGAAGATGCCAGGGCCACTGGGAGTCATCTTCCGCCAAGGATGTACCGGGATGCAGTCGCAGCAGAGGCAGCGGCAGCAACAGCTCCCGCCAAGGAAAGCAAGGGAAAGAAAAGGGATTGTAGGACCTCCGGCAAGGAGTCCGGGAAGCGTGCCCCCTGTGAGTGCACAACACCCTTGACAACGTGTCGGAGTGTTCCAACAGCAAAAGATCCAAGGTTGCTACACCCCAAGTGAAGAAGGTCCCGGCAGGGCTGGCTGGCGTTGATGGTACCTTCACCATCAGCGCCACCCTTGATGACAAATAGGAAAGCGCGCTCGTTGCCTTCCTGCAGGCGAATATCGATGAGTTTTCCTGGCAACCATCTGATATCCCCGGTGTTCCCAGGGAGGTAATCGAGCACCACCTTGCTGTCTGCCCGCATGCTCGACCTGTCAAGCAGAAAGTCCGGAAGCAGGCCTTGGAGCGGCAGCAGTTCATTGCCGAGGAAATCAAGAAACTGGAGGCAGCTGGGTTGGTCAGTGGTGTACTGCATCCTACATGGTTAGCAAATCCGGTGGTAGTCCGGAAGGCAAATGGGAAAGGGAGGCTTTGCATTGATTTCATAGATCTCAACAAGGCTTGCCCAAAGGACCCATTTCCCTTGCCACGCATCGACCAGATTGTGGATTCCACTTCAGCTTGTGATTTGCTCTCCTTTCTGGATGCATACTCCGGATATCACCAGATCTTCATGTCCAAAGAAGATGAGGAGAATACATCGTTTATCACTCCATGTGGTATGTACAGCTTTGTCCGCATGCCATTCGGATTAAAGAGTGCCGGGTCCACTTTTGCAAGGGTAGTCCAGATTGGTTTTGAGCCACAGTTGCACAGAATCATAGAAGCCTATATGGATGATATAGTGGTCAAAACCAAGGATAAGACCACTCTTATCCAAGATTTGTATGAGACATTTGCTAACGTGCGCAAGATCAACTTGAAGCTTAATCCGGAGAAGTGCGTGTTTGGTGTCCCCTCCAGCAAGCTACTTGGTTTCTTTGTGTCACATCGGGGGATTGAAGCTAGCCCCGACAAGATCAAGGCCATCGAGTAGATCCAAGCCCCAAGGACAGTCAAGGATGTGAGGCGCTTGACGGGATGCGTTGCAGCGCTAAGCAGATTCATTTCCAAGTCTGCCAAGCGTGCCCTGCCGTTCTTTAAAATTTTGAAGAAAGCAGGGCCTGTGAAGTGGACCCTGGAAGCAGATGCAGCTCTGCAGGAGTTGAAGCCTTACCTATCATCTGTGCCTACCTTGGTTGCACCCAAACCCCATGAGCCATTGTTGCTTTACTTGGCGGCAACCAACCAAGTGGCCAGTGCGGCCTTGGTAGCACAGCGAGAAGTGGATGAGGCAGAAAGTGGGCAGATCATGACAGAGTCAGAAAAGGATCAGAGCAGCGATGAGCATGGCAACGAGAACAACCCTGCTACCTCTTGAGCATGTGTTGGTTTTCCCTTGAAGAGGAAAGGGTGATGCAGCTAAGTAGCGTAAGTCTTTCCCTCAGTTTTTGAGAACCAAGGTATCAATCCAGTAGGAGGCCACACGCAAGTCCCTCGTACCTACACAAACAAATAAGAACCTTGCAACCAACGCGATAAAGGGGTTGTCAATCCCTTCACGACGACTTGCAAAAGTGAGTCTGATAGAGACGATAAGATAATATTTTTGGTATTTTTATGATAAAGATTAAAAGTAAAGATTGCAAAATAAACGGCGACAGAAATAGCTAGTTGACGGGAGATTAATATGATGGAAAATAGACCCGGGGGCCATAGGTTTCACTAGTGACTTCTCTCAAGATAGCATAAGTATTATAGTGGGTGAACAAATTACTGTTGAGCAATTGATAGAAAAGTGCATAATTATGAGAATATCTATGCATGATCATGTATATAGGCATCACGTCCGCAACAAGTAGACTGACTCCTGCCTGCATCTACTACTATTACTCCACACATCAACTGCTATCCAGCATGCATGTAGAGTATTCAGTTCATAAGAACAGAGTAACACATTAGGCAAGATGACATGATGTAGAGGGATAAACTCAAGCAATATGATATAAACCCCATCTTTTTATCCTCGATGGCAACAATACAATACGTGTTGTTTCCCCTACTGTCACTGGGATCGAGCAACGTAAGATTGAACCCAAAGCTAAGCACTTCTCCCATTGCAAGAAAGATCAATCTAGTAGGCCAAACCAAACTGATAATTCGAAGAGACTTGCAAAGATAAACAATCATACATAAAAGAATTCAGAGAAGATTCAAATATTGTTCATAGATAATCTTGATCATAAACCCACAATTCATCGGATCTTGACAAACACACCGCAAAAAGAGTTTCATCGAATAGAGCTCCAAGAAGATCGAGGAGAACTTTGTATTGAGATCCAAAGAGAGAGAATAAGCCATCTAGCTAATAACTATGGACCCGAAGGTCTGTGGTAAACTACTCACACATCATCGGAGAGGCTATGGTGTTGATGTAGAAGCCCTCCTTGATCGATTCCCCCTCCGGCGGAGCGCCGGAAAAGGCCCCAAGATGGGATCTCATGGGTACAGAAGGTTGCAGCCGTGGAAATAGGGTTTCGTGGTGCTCCTGGATGGTTTCGGGGTACGCAGGTATATATAGGAGGAAGAAGTAGGTCGGTGGAGCCACGAGGGGCCCATGAGGGTGTGCGGCGCGCCTAGGGGGGCAGGCGCGCCTCCCTGCCTCGTGGCCTCCTCGGTTGTTTCTTGACGTCCACTCCAAGTCCTCTGGATCACATTTGTTCCAAAAATCACGCTCCCGAAGGTTTCATTTCGTTTGGACTCCGTTTGATATTCCTTTTCTGCGAAACACTGAAATAGGCAAAAAAGCAACAGTTTGCACTGGGCCTTGGGTTAATAGGTTAGTACCAAAAATAATATAAAATTGTATAAATAAGCCCATTAACATCCAAAACAGAATATATTATAGCATGGAACAATCAAAAATTATAGATACGTTGGAGACGTATCAAGTATCCCCAAGCTTAATTCCTGCTCGTCCTCGAGTAGGTAAATGATAAAAACAGAATTTTTGATGTGGAATGCTACCTAGCATATTTCTCAATGTAATTTTCTTTATTGTGGCATGAATTTTCAGATCCGAAAGATTCAAGATAAAAGTTTAATATTGACATAAAAATAATAATACTTCAAGCATACTAACCAAGCATTATGTCTTCTCAAAATAACATAGCCAAAGAAAGCTCATCCCTACAAAATCATATAGTTTTGCCATGCTTCATTTTTGTCACACAAGATGCTCTCATCTTGCACAACCCCGATGACAAGCCAAGCAATTGTTTCATACTTTGGTAATCTCAAACTTTTTTCAACTTTCACGCAATACATGAGCGTGAGACATGGATATAGCACTGTGGGTGGAATAGAATATAATGATGGGGGTTGTGTGGAGAAGACAAAAAAGAGAAAATCTCACATTGGCGCGGCTAATCAACGGGCTATGGAGATTCCCATCAATTGGTGTCAATGCAAGGAGTAGGGATTGCCATGCAACGGATGCACTAGAGCTATAAATGTATGAAAGCTCAACAAAATAAACTAAGTGGGTGTGCATCCAACTTGCTTGCTAACGAAGACCTAGGGCATTTTAGGAAGCCCATCGTTGGAATATACAAGCCAAGTTCTATAATGAAAAATTCCCACTAGTATATGAAAGTGACAAAACAAGAGACTCTCTATCATAAAGATCATGGTGCTACTTTGAAGCACAAGTGTGGAAAAAGGATAGTAGCATTGTCCCTTTTTATTTCTCTCTTTATTTATTTTTTATTTTTTTATTTTTTGGGCCTTTCTTTTTTTGGCCTTTCTCTTTTTTTTATTTGGGACAATGCTCTATTAATGATGATCATCACACTTCTATTGATTTACAACTCGATGATTACAACTCGATACTAGAACAAAATATGACAATATATGAATGCCTCCGGCGGTGTACCGGGATGGGCAATGAATCAAGAGTGACATGTATGAAATAATATGCATGGTGGCTTTGCCACAAATACGATGTCAACTACATGATCATGCAAGGCAATATGACAATGATGAAGCGTGTCATAATAAACGGAACGGTGGAAAGTTGCATGGCAATATATCTCGGAATGGCTATGGAAATGCCATAATAGGTAGGTATGGTGGCTGTTTTGAGGAAGATATAAGGAGGTTTATGTGTGATAGAGCGTACCGTATCACGGGGTTTGGATGCACCGGCGAAGTTTGCACCAACTCTCAAGGTGAGAAAGGTCAATGCACGGTACCGAAGAGGCTAGCAATGATGGAAGGTTGAGAGTGCGTATAATCCATGGACTCAACATCAGTCATAAAGAACTCACATACTTATTGCAAAAATATACAAGTCATCAAAAACCAAGCACTACGCGCATGCTCCTAGGGGGATAGATTGGTAGGAAAAGACCATCGCTCGTCCCCGACCGCCACTCATAAGGATGACAATCAAAGAACACCTCATGTTTCAAATTTGTTACACAACGTTTAGCATACGTGCATGCTACGGGACTTGCAAACTTCAACACAAGTATTTCTCAAATTCACAACTACTCAACTAGCACAACTTTAATATCACTATCTCCATATCTCAAAACAATCATCAAGTATCAAACTTCTCCTAGTATTCAATGCACTTATATGGAAGTTTTTATTATATCCATCTTGGATGCCTATCATATTAGGACTAATTTTATAACCAAAGTAAAATTACCATGCTGTTCTAAAGGACTCTCAAAATAATATAAGTGAAGCATGAGAGATCAATAATTTCTATAAAATAAAACCACCACCGTGCTCTAAAAGATATAAGTGAAGTACTAGAGCAAAATTGTTTAGCTCAAAAGATATAAGTGAAGCACATAGAGTATTCTAATAAATTCTGATTAATGTGTGTCTCTCCCAAAAGGTGTGTACAGCAAGGATGACTGTGGTGAACTAAAAAGCAAAGACTCAAATCATACAAGAAGCTCCAAGCAAAACACATATCATGTGGTGAATAAAAATATAGCTCCAAGTAAAGTTACCGATGGAGGAAGACAAAAGAGGGGATGCCTTCCGGGGCATCCCCAAGCTTAGGCTTTTTGGTTGTCCTTGGATTTTACCTTGGGGTTCCTTGGGCATCCCCAAGCTTAGGCTCTTGCCACTCCTTGTTCCATAATCCATCAAATCTTTACCAAAAACTTGAAAACTTCACAACACAAAACTGAACAGAAAATCTCGTGAGCTCCGTTAGCGAAAGAAAACAAAACACCACTTCACGGTACAGCACTGAACTCATTCTTTATTTGTATTGGTGTTAAACCTACTGTATTCCAACTTCTCTATGGTTCATAACCTCCGATACTAGCCATAGATTCATCAAAATAAGCAAACAACACACGAAAAACAAAATCTGTCAAAAACAGAACAGTCTGTAGTAATCTGTATTAAATGCATACTTTTGGAACTCCAAAAATTCTGAAATAAATTTCTGGACGTGAGGAATTTATCTATTAATCATCTGCGAAAAGAATCAACTAAATATCCCTCTCCAGAAAATAGTTGTAGCTAATCTCGTGAGCGCTAAAGTTTCTGTTTTTTACAGCAAAATCAAAAAGACTTCACCCAAGTCTTCCCAAAGGTTCTACTGGGCACAAACACTAATTAAAACATAAAACCACATCTAAACAGAAGCTAGATGGATTATTTATTCCTAAACAGAACCAAAAAGCAAGAAACAAAAATAAAATTGGGTTGCCTCCCAACAAGCGCTATCGTTTAACGCCCCTAGCTAGGCATAAAGGCAAGGATAGATCTAGGTATTGTCATCTTTGGGATGCAATCCATAAGTGGCTCTCATAATAGATTCATAAGGTAATTTTAATTTTCTTTCTAGGAAAGTGTTCCATTCCTTTCCTTAACAGAAACTGGAATCTAATATTCCCTTCTTTCATATCAATAAATGCACCAGTCGTTCTAAGGAAAGGTCTACCAAGAATAATAGGACATGAAGGATTGCAATCTATATCAAGGACAATGAAATCTACGGGCACATAATTCCTATTTGCAACAATAAGAACATCATTAATTCTTCCCATAGGTTTCTTAATGGTGGAATCCGCAAGGTGCAAGTTTAAAGAACAATCATCAAATTCACGGAAACCCAACATATCACACAAAGTTTTTGGAATCGTGTAAACACTAGCACCCAAATCCCACAAAGCATAGCATTCATGATCTTTAATTTTAATTTTAATAGTACGTTCCCACTCATCATAAAGTTTTCTAGGGATAGAAACTTCCAATTCAAGCTTTTCTTCATAAGATTGCATTAAAGCATCAATGATATGTTTAGTAAAAGCCTTATTTTGACTATAAGCATGCGGAGAATTTAGCACAGATTGCAACAAGGAAATACAATCTATTAAAGAACAATTATCATAATTAAATTCCTTGAAATCCAAGATAGTGGGTTCATTGCTATCGAAAGTTTTGACCTCTTCCATCCCACTTTTACCAAATTTTGCATCAAGATCTAAAAACTCCGAATCATTGGGACGCCTTTAACTAAAGTTGACTCATCTCCAGTCCCATCATTATCAAGATTCATATTGCAAAACAAAGATTTAATAGGAGACACATCAATTACTTTTAGATCTTCATCCTTATTATCATGAAAACTAGAAGAACACGCTTTCACAAAGCAATCCCTTTTTGCACGCATCCTAGCGGTTCTTTCTTTGCACTCATCAATGGAAATTATCATAGCCTTGAGAGACTCATTGATATCATGCTTAGGCGGAATAGATCTAAGTTTCAAAGAATCAACATCAAGAGAAATTCTATCCACGTTCCTAGCCAACTCATCAATCTTGGGCAATTTTTCTTCAAGCAAAGCATTGAAATTCTTTTGAGAAATCATAAATTCTTTAACACTAGTCTCAAAACCAGAGGGCATCTTATTAAAATTTCCATAAGAGTTGTTGTAGGAATTACCATAATTATTAGAGGAATTACTAGGACACGGCCTAGGATTAAAATTTCCTCTATAAGCGTTGTTACCAAAATTGTTCCTACCAACAAAATTCACATCCATAGATTCATTATTATTCTCAATCAAAGTAGACAAAAGCATATCATTGGGATCAGAAAAAACATTCTTATTAGCAAACAATTTCATAAGTTCATCCATCTTTCGACTCAAAACATTAATCTCTTCAATTGCATGCACCTTTTTACTAGTAGATCTTTCAGTGTGCCATTGAGAATAATTAACCATAATATTATCTAGGAGTTTAGTAGCTTCTCCTAAAGTGATTTCCATAAAAGTGCCTCCCGCGGCCGAATCTAAAAGATTTCTAGAAGCAAAATTCAATCCGGCATAATTTTTTTTGTATAATCATCCATAAATTCAAACCATGTGTAGGGCAATTACGTATCATTAATTTCATCCTCTCCCAAGATTGTGCAACATGTTCATGATCAAGTTGCTTAAAATTCATAATATCGTTTCTAAGAGAGATGATCTTAGCGGGAGGAAAATACTTAGAGATAAAAGCATCTTTGCACTTATTCCAAGAATCAATACTATTTTTAGGCAAAGACGAAAACCAAGTTTTAGCACGATCTCTAAGCGAAAACGGAAATAGCTTCAGTTTAACAATATCATTGTCCACATCTTTCTTCTTTTGCATATCACACAAATCAACAAAGCTATTTAGATGGGTAGCGACATCTTCACTACGAAGGCCGGCGAATTGATCTTTCATGACAAGATTCAGCAAAGCAGCATTAATTTCACAGGATTCAGCATCGGTAAGAGGAGCAATCGGAGTACTAAGAAAATCATTGTTGTTGGTATTGGCAAAGTCACACAATTTAGTATTATCTTGAGCCATCGTGACAAACAAGCAATCCAACACACAAGCAAACAAGAAACAAGAGAAAAAGAGGCGAACGGAAAGAGAGGGCGAATAAAATGGCAAGGGTGAAGTGGGGGAGAGGAAAACGAGAGGCAAATGGCAAATAATGTAATGCGAGGGATAAGAGTTTGTGACGGGTACTTGGTATGTCTTGACTTGTGCGTAGACTCCCGACAACGATGCCAGAAATCCTTCTTGCTACCTCTTGAGCATGTGTTGGTTTCCCTTGAAGAGGAAAGGGTGATGCAGCAAAGTAGCGTAAGTATTTCCCTCGGGTTTTGAGAACCAAGGTATCAATCCAGTAGGAGGCCACACGCAAGTCCCTCATACCTACACAAACAAATAAGAACCTTGCAACCAACACGATAAAGGGGTTGTCAATCCCTTCACGGCCACTTGCAAAAGTGAGATCTGATAGAGATGATAAGATAATATTGTTGGTATTTTTATGATAAACATTAAAAGTAAAGATTGCAAATAAACAGCGATAGTGGCTTCACTAGTGGCTTCACTAGTTGACGGGATATTAATATGAAGGAAAATAGACCCGGGGGCCATAGGTTTCACTAGTGGCTTCTCTCAAGATAGCATAAGTATTACGGTGGGTGAACAAATTACTGTCGAGCAATTGATAGAAAAGTGCATAATTATGAGAATATCTACGCATGATCATGTATATAGGCATCACGTCCGCAACAAGTAGACCGACTCCTGCCTGCATCTACTACTATTACTCCACACATCAACCGCTATCCAGCATGCATCTAGAGTATTTAGTTCATAAGAACAGAGTAACACATTAGGCAAGATGACATGATGTAGAGGGATAAACTCAAGCAATATGATATAAACCCCATCTTTGTATCCTCGATGGCAACAATACAATACGTGTCGTTTCCCCTACTGTCACTGGGATCGAGCAACGCAAGATTGAACCCAAAGCTAAGCACTTCTCCCATTGCAAGAAAGATCAATCTAGTAGGCCAAACCAAACTGATAATTCAAAGAGACTTGCAAAGATAACCAATCATACATAAAAGAATTCAGAGAAGATTCAAATATTGTTCATAGATAATCTTGATCATAAACCCACAATTCATCGGATCTTGACAAACACATCGCAAAAAGAGTTACATCGAATAGATCTCCAAGAAGATCGAGGAGAACTTTGTATTGAGATCCAAAGAGAGAGAAGAAGCCATCTAGCTAATAACTATGGACCCGAAGGTCTGTGGTAAACTACTCGCACATCATCGGAGAGGCTATGGTGTTGATGTAGAAGCCCTCCGTGATCGATTCCCCCTCCGGCGAAGCGCCAAAAAAGGCCCCAAGATGGGATCTCACGGGTACAGAAGGTTGCGGCGGTGGAAATAGGGTTTCGTGGTGCTCCTGGATGGTTTCGGGGTACGTAGGTATATATAGGAGGAAGAAGTAGGTCGGTGGAGCCACGAGGGGCCCACGAGGGTGGGGGGCGCGCCCAAGGGGGCAGGCGCGCCTCCCTGCCTCGTGGCCTCCTCGGTTGTTTCTTGACATCCACTCCAAGTCCTCTGGATCACGTTTGTTCCAAAAATTACGCTCCCGAAGGTTTCATTCCGTTTGGACTTCGCTTGATATTCCTTTTCTGTGAAACACTGAAATAGGCAAAAAAATAGCAATTTGCACTGGGCCTTGGGTTAATAGGTTAGTCCCAAAAATAATATAAAAGTGTATAAATAAGCCCATTAACATCCAAAACAGAATATATTATAGCATGGAACAATAAAAAATTATAGATACGTTGGAGACGTATCAAACCCCAAGGACGCGGCAAGGAAGAAAGTGGTGCAGTGCCCGGTGTACTTCGTCAACTCCTTGTTACGAGGGGCTGGATCGAGGTAATCTGGCGTGCAAAAGTTGATCTTTGGCCTCATCATGGCCTCAAGGAAGCTGCGCCACTACTTCCAAGCCCATGAGATCACGGTTGTCACTCGTTTTCCATCGCAAAGGATACTCCAAAACCCTGAGGCTACCGGCAGAATAGTGGAGTGGGCTTTGGAGTTATCCAGCTTTGGTTTGAAGTTTGAGAGCGCATCAATTGTTCAGAGCAGGGCGCTGGCAGAGTTTATTGTAGAATGGACGCCAACCCCTGATGAGGAAGTAACAGAAACAACTCTCCTCGGCAAGGAATCACCTCAAGAATGGATTATGTATTTTGATGGTGCTTTTCCCTACAAGGAGCAGAAGCTGGCGTGCTTCTCGTTGCCCCCGCCGGAGAGCACTTGAAGTACGTCATCCAAATGCACTTTCCCGGGAAGAAGCCACCAACAATATAGCTGAGTATGAGGGGCTCCTTGCCGGGCTCAGGATTGCAGCAGAATTGGGAATCAAGAAGCTGATCATACGAGGAGATTCACAGCTTGTGGTGAGACAAGTCAACAAAGATTATCAAAGCCCATTGATGGAAGCATACGCCGAGGAAGTGAGGAGATTGGAGGAGCACTTTGACGGGTTGCAAACAGAGCACATACCTTGCGCAGAAAACAGCATAGCTGATCACCTGTCAAAGTGTGCTGCGCAGAAGCTTCCTGTGGAACCATGAACTTTTGTTCTTCGTCTCTCCCAGCCCTCCGTATCGCCAGCCACAATTGCCCGAAAAAGGAGAAAGTTGGACTATGCTAAGCCTCTCCTGGTCGAGCTGTCTGCTCCCAGCAGAGACCCTGCTAGAAACAACTCCTCATAGCCTGCCGAACCACCCCCTCCAGCCGGGCCTATGGACCCCGCGAACGAGGCTGGTGCTCCCGCGGCAGAGGAGATGCCGCTAGTCCTCGTTGCCGAGCCCCAGGCTCCAACTTGGGCAAGGCACATCGTTCGCTTCCTCCAAACTAGAGAACTTCCCGGCGACCAAGATGAAGCTGAGAAAGTAGCCCGGAGGGCCAGTATGTATCAGTTTGTCGATGACACTCTGTACAGAAGGAGGCCCAACGGTGTGAAATTGAAGCGTGTCTGCCGGGAGGATGGAAAGGAACTGCTGGCTGAGATTCACAGAGGAATGTGCGGCTCACACATTGGATCAAGGGCATTAGTTGGGAAAGCATTGCGGCAAGGATTCTATTGGCCCACAGCCCTCCAAGATGCGGTCGAGCTCGTCACGACATGTGAAGCCTGCCAGTTACATTCCAAGAGAACAAACCTGCCTGCCCAAGCCCTTCAGACAATCCCTTTATCATGGTCATTTTCGGTCTGGGGGCTCGATATCCTCGGCCCCTTCCCCCGAGCAATCGGGGGCTTTGAATTCTTGTTCGTTGCCATCCGTAAGTTTACAAAGTGGCCTGAAGTGACTGCCATGAGAAAGGTGACTGCTCAGTCGTCTATCAAGTTCTTGAAAGAGTTGGTGTGTCATTTTGCAGTTCTGGCAAGGATCATCGCTGACAACGGCACCCAATTCACGAGCCACATGTTCATGCAATATGCTCGTACCCTCGGATGCAAGATCTCATTCGCCTCTGTGGCACACCCCCAGAGTAATGGATAAGCTGAGAGGGCGAACGCTGAAGTGCTACGTGGACTCAAAACAAGAACTTTCAATATGCTGCAGAAGCACGACATGCGGTGGATCGAGGATCTGTCGGTAGTTCTCTGGTCCCTCAAAACGACGCCTAACCGAGCTACCAGGCACACTCCCTTCTCCCTGGTCTACGGGGCAGAAGCAGTTATCCCCACGGAACTCATTGACGGTTCCCCTCGAGTGCTTGCCTATGATGAAGTAGCGCAAGATCAGCACCGGTGTGACGGCGCTGTGCTACTCAAGGAGGACCGTCTCCGGGATGCTACGCGTGCTACATGCTACCAGCAAGCCCTGCATCGCTATGACAGCCGCAGGGTTCATGCCCAGTGTTTTGAGGAAGGTGACCTTGTCCTTAGGCGCATTCAGTCCACCAAGGGTACAAACAAGTTATCACCAAAGTGGGAAGGCCCGTACCGGGTGGTACGAGTCACCAAACCCGGCGTAGTCTGTCTGGAGACCGGAGATGGCACTAAGTTGCAAAACTCATGGAATATTGAGCATCTCCATAAGTACTACCCGTAAGGCGCGAGGCTGTTGGGCACTGGCCGGCAGCCACCCTTTTGTACAGGCCTTGCCTCAGCTGCATGTAACCCC
This sequence comes from Triticum aestivum, assembly GCF_018294505.1. Lineage (NCBI taxonomy): Eukaryota > Viridiplantae > Streptophyta > Magnoliopsida > Poales > Poaceae > Triticum > Triticum aestivum. Next base: position 246,253,960 of record NC_057802.1, on the reverse strand, counting down.
TTGTACAAAGCTGGGGCGATGACCCCGTGCAAGAGAAAATAAAGAAGCGCTGTAGGGGGGCCCAACTAAGATTGCATGCATGCATGAGCACACCAAGATCACTGCATAAGCTTTTCATGAGCATTTGCATATGCATATAGATAGGATTGCATCCTGCATTCATTCTCATCTACATGGAGTTGCAGGTTCCTGCCGTGAACTTGGCTTCGACAAAGGACGAGAAGATTGCACGACACAACGATCCTCGGCAAAGCCAAATAGATAAGTTTTACCTCTTGTCCATTGGTGTTCTGTAAGGCTATAACTTTGCATGAGAAAACCTCGCCTCTCTTTTGAAACTTAGGTGCTCCCATCCATGACTCGAACGCTGCTTCAGTCAGGATGGTCGCAGTAGCCTTTGGTAAAAATGAGCTGGCAGGGGGCTGGACCCTCTATTTGTTCCCCGGCAGACGTAGCTCTCCGGCAGACAAAGAGGGTGCCGGCAGGATATCCTGCCGGGAAAACTCATTTATTTTTATTAAAGAGGCACTCCACCTCTACATGGACATACACATGCACGGGTTCCCGGCAAGGTTCATCTTTTTTCATTCATATGCTAATACAAGTACAAGCATTACAGAACACAAAGATAGACTCGAGAGATTACATTATTTGAATTAAAATCTGGCAAGTGCCGGCAAGTTTAAGATTGAAAAAAGATAAGTGCTCTGTAATGCCCTTTCTTGTACCTCTCCTCCTAGGTGCAGCCGTCGAAGGCGAGGAGGGCAAAAGGAGCGCCTGGGCGGAGGCCCGGCCCGCTCTCATCGGGCTCCAGGAAAGGCAGCCCGGGGGGAACAGAAGCGCGAGGGAACGCCTCGATGGAGAGCATGGCGGAAGGCGGCCCCGTCGACCACCATCACCAGGGCCAGCAGGACTCTGCTGGGCTAACAGAGCTGCAGCCCGAGAGGAAGCCTCCCGGAGTCCAGCTGGAAGGCTGCTGGAGGAGCCCGGCGGCACCATCCGCACCTCTGCATCCAACTCCCCGGCAAATCGCAATACCGGGGAGGAGATGCGGATGCAGATGATGGTGCTGCCGCCTGATGAAGATGGTGTGGGCGGCGATCAGCCAGAGTCAGAGTCGTCGCCCCTCCGCCCGCTGTCGTCGTCATCACCATCACTGTCCTCCTCGTCGCTTTCGCTCGAGGAGGAGCTTTCGTCATCGGTCGAGCTCTCTGCGCAGCACCTTAAGCGACCACCCGAGCGCCCGAAGATCTTGACGGAGAGCAGGCAGTTCTCCATTAATTTGAATTGGAGAACGTGCCCCTCTGAGAAGCTGTGGGCACGGGCAAAAGCTTCCAGCGGTGGCGAAGATACATCACATGAGGAGCGGGGAAGTCGGCAACAACCCTCATACCTCCATTCCCGTAGCACCTCATGTGCAGCCGCAGAGTGCGTGGGAACTCAAGCTCCATCTCCCGCGCAAAGGGAGTTGGGAGGTGAAGGTGACCACACACGGGCTTGTACAACCTGATGACGAACTCCCGGGGTTGGTCGCCAATGTGGCCTTCCATCGGGGGAGGAGCCGCTGGCGGAGGCGCCATCGAAGCACCGCCCCGCCCTCCTCCTCCTCGAGCACCGCGGTGACCACGGCCTCGTCCCCTTCCTCCTCTCCTTGCGGACGATTCCGCTGCCCCAGGGTCCGGGGGAGGAGGGGCGCGCTGTCGAGAAGAAGCCCTCATCGCCGCCGCCGGAACACCACCACACCTCGCCCTCGCACCATGACTAGAAAGGAAGGGATCACGAAGGAGAGGGAGAAGTGTGTGCAGAAGAATACTGCCCCGGCCACTTTTATAGGGAAACGGGGCAGGGGGCTGGCCCCCTCCTACGGGAAACGGTCGCCCCTCTCCTCCAATACGGCCTCTCTACACCAACTGCGACTTTGAGAGTCGAGGCCGCCCCTCTGCTCCAACCATCGACGCTCAGTTTTGAGCCATGGCACTCCTCCCCGTGCCCTCCGCATCCATCACCTACCACGCCCAATGCATGCGTAACACGTGGTGAGGTACATGTGGAACGGGGGCGAGTGGGATGGCACTTTCTGCCCCGTGATCATGGGGCGAGGAGAATCCGCAGGCCACGATCCATGTTCTTCCATGAAGCCGCGCACAACGCGCGGGGAAACTAGAAAATGGCCCGAAATCAAGACTAATGGAGCAGCAAAGGAAACCTCAAGGGCAAACCCCTTTAGCGATCCTGCCTGTGCACTTATTAGGCCCTACCCCGACGACGCTCAGCAGTGCGTTCGGGGCAGGCCCAGGGGCTTCTGTCGGTGCAACAGACCCTGGCTCCGTTGCCCAAACTGTGCACATGCACAAGGTAAAGATTGAAACACCAGCTTAAGTAAGAGATTGAAGAACCAAGATATTTGAAGAGCTAATATGCAGCTCAGAAGGACCAAGATCAAGCCTGAGGAGCAAGATATCGGCAAGAGAAGGGCCTCCCTTGCCGTCCAGGCGAGCCCGGCAAGGGGTGAGGCCACCACCAGAAGCGAGATATCAACACTACAAAAAAATACACTTCCGTGATGATACGTGTTTGTCACAGTAGGTCACGTTTTCTATCATGCATCTACATCCATGACAAATTTATGATAGAATCAAGATAGTCATACCTGTGCTGTCGTAGAAGTGTTCCATGACATTACCAAAATTATCATCACGGAAGTGTCCACTTCCATGACGATAAATCACGCGTCACAGAAGTGCTTTCGTCAAGGGTGACCGACACGTGGCATCCACCGTAATGGAACGCCGTTAAGCTATCGGGTCCGGTTTTGGATCCGATAACCCGTTAACAGCCCCGACCAATGGGGATTTTCCACGTGTAAAATCATCATTGGTTGGAGGGAACACGTGTCGGCTCGCCGTTGGGACAGATGTCATCCACTCATTGGACCCAAAGCGCCTATGATACGTCGACACGTGGCACGGCCCAACAGAGGCCCATTCCTGTGAAAAGGCCGGCCCGTTTGACTTGGTCAAAAGGTGGCGGGCCGGCCCACGGCAAGCCTGTTAACGGCCTGTTCGCATATAGCCCATTTACAGCCCGCTAACCCAGGGCCCGTTTACGGCCTATCCGAATTAGGCCCTGTAGCGTCATCTGGGCCGTCCAATAAAATTTCAGCCCGTTTTAACTTCCGGCCCATGTATGGCCCATGACGTCTTTCGGCCCATATGAGGCGCTTAGTAACCCTCGGCCCATTAATGGCCCGTGGTAAAACTGGCCCGTAATGAACAGTGTATCACTTTATACCCATTAACGGCCCATTATTCCGTTGGGCCATTTCCAGCCCATGTTATCTTTCGGCCTTCTCAGGGCCCATTTATTCTTGGGCTCATTTCCAGCATTCGTTTACTTTCGGCCCGTTACTATCATTTTCTGCTTGTGGGCCAAATTCAGCCCGTGGTTACTGTCGGCCCGTTTGTGGCCCGTTAATACGTTGGGCCGTTTTCATAGCGTCATCAAATACGGTCGATTAACGATGGCCCGTTATGGTCGGCCCATGAATGGACGATTTCAACTCTAGCCCATTTACGGCCATAATGTGGTCTGTTATTGGCCCATGTTTGGCCAACCGATCATACGGCCCGTAGAAGGCCCATTGATGATACGGCCCGTAGAAGGCCCATTGTGTCTACGGCCCGTATAAGGCCTATTATTTCTACGCCCCGTAGAAGGCACATTGTTTCTACGGCCCTTAGAAGGCCCATTGTTTCTACGGCCCGTAGGAGGCCCATGTTAACTACAGTAAATATGTAGCCCATGGTTAATGTGGCCTGGTTTTAAAAATAGGCTATTGCGGCAACTAGCAAACCGCGGAAAAAGAACTGCACTGACTACAAGAAAACAAAAAAACAAGACAATAAGGAAATAAATAGGCGAGCAACTTATGCTAGGCTATCACGGCTATTACACATATTACATCCACTGGGCATCAAAGTTCGCCACCAGTGCAAATATAGGGAACAAAGCAGCATATAAACGCCGCAGCAAAACAAGTCCAGAACTGAAACCACTTCAGAAGAGCTCAAGAAACAATATCCTGGGTACCCATAATGCTGGCAAGATGCTTAGCATGCTTATTAACTTTCTCTTGTTTGGCGCTTAAATCCTCCAGCACTTGCTATTGCACCAGAAAGTATGCATCTAAATTCTGCAGGGACTTCCTCAGTCCTTCGGCTTCCTGTCGTATAACATCTGATCGATGTCTTTCAACTTGAAGTTGAGACTCAAGAAGCCGAGCTGATTCAGGCAGCGAGTTCGAAGAGCTGGTGCCAGTAGTAGTAGCCAGTAACTCGAACACTACATCAAGACAGGACTTTGGGGTTGTCTCAGTGTCTTCAATATAGTTTTTATCAGCTTTCTTGGAGACCAACAGGGATGTCTCACTATCTTGAACCTTATCTGCATTACTTCCTGTACCATTGCATAACGGGGTACTCTTCTCCAATATTTTATCCGCATTCTAAAAGAGAAACAAACAAACACATCACATGTTTATAATGTAGTATATGAAACTCATTTTGGTAAACCAGTTCAGTAGTAAGGTGGACAGGATAACAGCATGAAACAAACATATATCTATGTAGTATGGTCACTGTATGGTCTATATCATTTTAGTTTATGTAGCCAAATCAAGATAGATACAGTTCGAATCATATCTATTTAAGACAAAGCAGCTTAGACAGAATATAAGTGTGGGAAACTACACAGCAATAACAACACTTGTAAGGTGCATGGCATGAGAATATAACTATTTATTCAATTGAAACTGAAATCAACATAGAGCAAGTTACAAAAGCAAACACGTTAAAGAAACAGGTTTAAAACATACCTGTTGCGCCATTGGAGTTTCAATTGCATCCTTCAAATTTGAAATTAGTTGGTATGAGTAAATACAGTGATGCAAGAGCAAAGTATTATGAACCATAGCTACGGAACCTGACCTGAGAACAATTCTTCTTCTGCTTTAAGCGTTGACTTGGGGTTCGGAGTGGTGGTCCTCGTGCTTTGGGCACTGCAGTTGCCTTACTAACTGCTCGTGTTTGGGTGTTCTGTGGTGGAGACGGTGCTGTGTCAACGGGAACTCGGTTACTATCTGCTGGGGTTGGGTTTAGAAGGGGTGTAGCTGGTTCTCTGTCCAATTGGGTAGGGGTACAATCTGCGTGAGTCTGGGTTATGTGTGGTGGGGCAGGTTCTTGGGCAAGTACAACCGTGGTTCTATCTCCATCGACAGGTAGCACGATCTTTTCTGAAGACCCTGTTTTTACTCCCACAGATACTGCCATCACCCCCTCCAATTGAAATGGCTGATAAACAAGAAAAGTAATTGAATGTACAGACATTGTAAGATAGACAGGTGCAATGGATAGTAGGGAAGAAAACAGGGCATGAAATAATTCACATTTATGTTGTCTAACCAAACAGAATAGCAGGACATAATTTCACATATATGATGGCTAATTAAACAGGATAGCTTGACACAATTTCACATGTATGATGGCTAACTTAACAGGATAGAATGACATACTTCAAAATATGATGACTATGTAAACAGGATGACATGATATAACTATACGATGTGTCTATTAAAGTGGTTGGCATGCCATAAATCACAAACATGCCGTCGATGGAAACATGATGGCATGATATAATTCACGGATAGAATGACATAATTCAAAATATGATGACTATGTGAACAGGATGAGATGATATAACTATATTATGTCTTTAGAAAATGGGTTGGCATGCCATAATTCAGATACATGCTGTCTATGTAAACATCATGGCATGATATAATTCAAATATCTGATTTATATACTAAGGAAGTGAGCAGAGGGCAATCACATATATGATGTGTCAACTAAGGAGATGGCATTCAATATCGTGTATATGATGTAAAAACTAAGCATTGTAATACAACATATGCATGATATGAGTAATATAACCCTGCCAAGTTTGAGCATACACCTCAGGGGGATAATAGGACTTGTCATCTACCTCTGAATCCTCCTCAGAAGAGCTATATGTAACCAGCAAGATATCTGCTTCACCAGGTAGCATTGTCTGCTCTGAAGACCTTGTTTTTACTCCAGATTTCTCCATCACCAATTCAAATGGCTGATGCACAGGAAGAGCAGTTGAATATACAAACATTGTCGACAAAAGCAATGAGAAATACAAAAAAAAGGACGACATGATATAATTCACATATATGAGGCTTGGCTAAACAACATGGCATTGCATAATTCACATATATAATGCCTTGCAACAAGATAGCATTGCATAATTCACATATATAATGTCTTGCAACAAGATGGCATTGCATAATTCACATATATGGTAATTAGACACTAAACAGGTGGCATTCACACAAAGCATGTCTAAACTAAGCAAATGACATAGCAATGCAAGATACCATACGCACGATATGAGCATCATAACCCTGCCAAGTTAGAGCATGCACCTCGGGGGGGAAATAGGATTGGTCATCTGTCTCTGAATCCTCCTCTGAGGAGCTATCTGTAACCAGCAAGACATGCGCTTCGTCAGATAGCATTGTCTACTCTGAAGACCTTGTTTCCACTCCAGATTTTTCCATGACCGTGCCGAATGGTGATGCACAGGAAGAGTAATTGAATGTACTAAAATTGTTGACAAATTTAACACATAATAAAAGAATGATGTCATTATATAATTCACATATAAGATGACTGGCTAACCAGGGTGGCATTGCAAAATTCACATATATGATGCCTAGCTAAACAAGATGGCATTGCATGATTCACATATACGATAAAGAAACTAAACAGATGGCATTGACACAAAGCATGTCTAAACTAAGCAGATCACAGTAAGCAATGCAAGGAACCATATGCATGGTATTACCAACATCAGCATGCCAAGTTAGAGCGAAGACCTCATGGGGTAAATAGGAGTGGTCTTCTGCTTCTGAATCCCCCTCAGAACAGTTATCTTCCTCTTGATTACGATCCGAAATGGGTGGAGGGGGGCTGCCTTTGCGCCCACCATGGAGCGACGTCTGCATGAAATTTTATTGCCATGCAAAGCTCGTCTCTTTTTCTCTACATGTTCAGTTCCATTGTGTACAATAACTGACATGCATAGGAATAAAACATAGTGAGATGATGTAAGGAGTGCATGCACAAATCCAGAGTGATGGTAGCAAACTGTGGATAGACCCAAAACAAATGATAGCAGGCAGATAATAGCTTTTGTTAAAAAATACAGATAATGGCTCCTTTAATGTTTGTTTGCACCCAACATGAAACTCATAGGAGACACCCGAGATTAACCAGATAGTAGATAGATAGTACTGTTGCTGCCCCAATATGTACCCCACAACCATTTAAAAACTCAAGTTTCAGCATAAGTTTGGACCTGAGTCGGAGTCTACTAGGTGAACACGATGATAAAGTATCATGTCATCATATTAAGCGATGCATAACGTAAGCAGACACGGAAGAGTGCGACCTCTCTTGCGAACCCGTGTAGTCCTCAAGGTCATCTGCTCAGTTGATGATGGTATTGCAGTTGTCGTGGCTGCCGGCGGCGGGGAAGAAGATCTGAGGCGGCGAAAGACATTCTGGAGAGCGGATCCCTGCTGTGGTGAACCCTTCCGTCGTTGGAGCAGCTGAGCTGGGGTGGAACACATCACCGGAGGAGCAGGACAAACCACACAAGGTTTTCTTTGACACATATCTGTAACAGAAGTAATTGTGTAAGGGCTTGTTTGAATTTGAGGATTCTAAAAATTCAGGGATAGGAAATAGACAGGAATAGGATAGGAATGCACGTGCAAAACAGAGAATTTAAAAACACAGGATTTCTGCAAATCTGGGTGTTTGGTTCACAAGAATTGGAAGATCACAGGATGCAAATAAGCATGGTGAGATTAAGTCAAACCACAAGAAGTGTACAACCTCTTTGGCGAAGCCATGTCGATCTCAGCGTGATTGGGTTGGCCGCTGAGGATGCTCCAGCTGACTTGGCTGTCGGAGGAGGGGAAGAAGATCTTATGCGTCTGGAGATGGAGCCCGAGGTACTGCTCCGCTGTGATGGAGGGTTTTGTCGTCGGAGCAGCTCCGGTGAGTTGTACGACGCCGAGGCTGAAGCAGGACAAGAGAGACAACATTAACCTGAGTGGAATTCTAATAGCATCTCCAATAGATGACGTAAAATACATAACCACAAAGTGCTAGATGTATACATCAGCCGCTCATCTCTGAACTTAACTGTCGAAACTGAATTTAACTTTCGAAACTGAACTTAACTGTCAAAACTGAATTTTGCTGTCGAAACTGAACTTTACTGTCGAAACTGAACGCACTAGAGGTGAGGCTACAAGTCAGTCGACTGACTTTTTCATCTCTGGTCAGTCGATTTTTCAGCCTTTGGATACGAAATCAAGGGCCTGCAGTTCATCTTCAACCTCCACCCCCCTGAGCCGCCAGCCACCACCGGCCAAACAGCCTCCCCCCGCCGCCCCGCCCGCCTCGAAAACACTCCCCACCGCCGGTCCGCCGCCGCCCCGACCATCCCTGTAGGCCCCCCCGTGCCGAGCTTTTTCTCCGGCGATCCCCACGCCACCGCCCCACCACCGCCGGCGACCACCGCCCCCACCCTGAACCCTAAGATAGATAGTGGGGTACCTCTCCGGCCGGCCCCCCTCCCCGCTACGGCTGGTTCTTCCTTAACTCCGGCGAGCCGCCCCACCCCCTGAAAATCGACTGACCCAAAAGTCGATTCAGTCGACTGAAGTGTAGCTAAATCGGAGCAGCATCGCAAGCAAGAGCAAGAGCGAGAGCAGCAGCGCGAGCAAGAGCAAGAGCAGACCAGGCAGGGGACCGAGAGCAAGAGCAGAGCAGCAGCGCGAGCGAGAGCTAAAGCAGCAGCAGCTCCTACTGATGTGGACGTCGTGGCCGATTGAGCGATGCCTTGGAAGAAGTGGCCCGCGACGCCGCCGTGGATGGAGCCGCGCCGTGTCGGCTCGGGACCGAGCGCCGGGAGCACCGTGAGATCGAATCAAGAAGAAAATGCGACGATTAGTGTACAACCTCTTTGGTGGCGCCGATTAGGCCGCAGCTTCATCCGAGGAAACGGTGATGATGATGCTCTTCTGGTGGTGCAGGTGAAGACGGTGGTGTGGGAATGGAGGTGGCGCTGAAGATGAGGGGAATGTCGGGGCAGCTCCTTCGAGGTGGAGGACGGGTGGCTGAACCGGCGGGACGACCAGATCAACGACAGATCCTCATCCAGTACGGTGGATGAGGGAGGTCGAGGTGTTGCTGTGGACGACGTCGTCGGGGAAGAGGCTCCGGCTGGGTGGCGGACGGAGAAGGGTGTGGGGCTTCGCGGGTTTTGCCGGCCTCGGTGTACGAATGGGTGGGCGGATGGGATGGGAGTGGGGAACCATGGCTTAGGGACGCGCTTGTCCGAAATGTGGGGTAATTTACGAAAGTACCCCCACCGATTTGAGGCGGTTCTTTCGGTTCAGGGGTATCACGGGCATTTCGCGTGTCGGGATTTCACAAGAGGTGGGAGTTTTGGCACGCGTTGTAATTTTGGAATAGCAAGGCGTGGGTTGAGATGGAGGGAGTTGTCGAAGCACAACGAGACAAATATATATCTTAAATATATCGGGCTAACAAGGCGCGGGTTGAAGAGGCGGGAGTTTCGCAGCATGATAGACAGAGACGCTAGGTTGAAATTTCGGCATAACAAGGCGCGGCTTGAAATTTCGGGAGAACAAGCTTAACGTGTACCCAAAAAAGACAATTTAGACTAGTATGATATACTACGTACAATGTGTTTAACACGCACAACACACACACAGACACCATTTAGACTAGTAAGGTACACGTGCATTGCACGCATGAGATTGGGCAACCAAATTATGAATAAATACCACATTATAGCATGTAAGCTTTGAGTCATGTATGCATGATGTATATGTTCGTTTAATTCTTATAGTTCATTTCATTCAAAATCATCTAGTTTTTATAAGAAAGCTAATCTATTTTAAGATTCATGGAATTGTGCGTTGTAAGGCATAAAGTAAAAAAATCATCTAGAAAAACATTTGGGCAATTCTGATACGAAAGATTCTAGAACAAAGAAGAAGTGCTTGTGTTTTGAGGTTTGTGCATTATGCTTAAGTTCAACCATAGAGTCTTCTAGATTGTACATGTGGCAAAATCTGGTGGAATCTAGATGATATCTAATGGCCAGTAGTGCTCAAATCTGCCAGCTCTGCACCATCGGATGGCCTCATCCAACGACCATCTTTCAAAGTTAAAGTTATCCGCACACTATATAAAAAATATAAAATATAAAAAAAATTATATATATATATAGGGGTATAGATATAGATATGTGATGCGAAAGCCACCCATCATCTCCAATTAGAATAGTGTGTCCATGCACGGATGCAATGTGGCCAAACAATGTTTGCCATCGGTATCTCAAATTCAAACCAATCTGACCTTGTTCAATGTGTATACATTGCAAGATGCCCATTTCCAAACCACACCGCGCAGGTCTCCGTTATATTCATGCATGCATGGGTTTCAAACATCATGATCTCTTATTCAAATATTTGAATTCAACTTTACATTGATTATGACCTCACCTAGTCTTTTACACCCACACATTGGTCTTCTCTTTATAATTGTACCACTAACTTTCTCTCGTGCATGCATGCACATACACTACCAGTCGGCATTATCCATCGCACACAAGCAATCTTTTTCTTCAGGTCGGTCTCCCATGAGGGCACACACACACACATCCCCCTCTCCATCATATCGGGCATTCTTTATCTCTCACGTGCGTGCGCAACGATCGATGTTCCTCTATGTGTGTGTGTATATAGCTAGGTTTTTCATAGTTTTCCACATAAACCGATCAATCTATATATCTAGTGAGGTCTCACCCTCTTTCCCACGTCCACATCGATCAATCTATACCTCTCTATATAGGATTACATATATAGCTAATACACCCACATTAATTATATATCCAACGCCCCCCTCTCATCATCCATGCCTTCCGCTTCATCTCTCAGACGCGCGCACAATGGCGAAGACAGGGGGCAGCAAGGGCCCTGCCCCCCCTAACATCACCATATATCGAGGCTAATATGAATGTGATCATTAGACAATTGCTGGTAAAAATGGTTTAAGTTGATGAATTGGCCCTCGTCGTAAAGGATTAGCAATGCTTGGCCCCCTAGCTCATGGGACATTTTTCATGGCTCCGCCACTGCGCGCAACAGCGCAAGTTCTCGCCCCCTCTCTCTAAATATCGATCTCGCAGTTGTGCACTCCTTCATAGTCTCCCTCCACTCGGCCCCTCGCACCATCTTCTAGCCCCCCACTGGATTTTGATACATGTACAATCTATGAGACTCCATGGTTGAACTTAAGCATAATGCACAAATCTCAAAACAACAGTGGTTCTCCTTTGTTCTAGAATCTTCCGTATCATAACTGCCCAAACTTTTTTTCTCGTTGAATTGCCATTATTTGTTTTTACTTTATGCTTTACAACGCACAATTCCATGAATCATAAAATAGATTAAGGGCTTCTTTGATTCAAAGGATTCTCGAAGGAATTTTGGAGGATTCTAATCCTTAGGATTTTTTCCTATCTTGGTTGTTTGATTCGTAGGATTGTAAACCATAGGAATTTTTCCATATGATTCATTTGCACTAAATTTCATAGGAAACATCCCATCCACTCAAACCTCTTTGAAAGAATTCTGCGTTTTTTCTATGCACAATCAAACACTTGTACCATCCTGTAGGATTCAAGACGACATTCCACTCTAATCCCATGTTCTTCCTATTCCCGCGTTTAGGAAATCCTACGAATCAAAGAGGCCCTAGGTTTTTTTATAAAAACTAATTGATTTTGAATGAGATGAACTATAATAATTAAACGAAGGTCTACATCAGGCATATATGACTCAGAGCTTACATGCTACAGTGTGGTATTTATTCGTAATTTGGTTGCAAAATCTGACGCGTGCAATGCACGTGTACCTTACTAGTACTTCGAGTATGTGCAAAACACAATGGCACGCTACACAGTGTCTCTCTTACAGTTCATGAAGCCACGTGGCACATGTGGAGGCGTTGTCGCGACATCCTTGTGTGGATTGATCACAGTGACGTGCTGCTGGTTCCAGAAGAATGTACTCGTCCTCCCTGAGCCGCACTGGCGGTACATGCACGAAGCTAAGATGTGCACGCACGCCACGCACGCACTCATTCCCTCGCATGCACACGCGGGTACATGGGCGGACGCAATTTTGTACCAAGATCCACCCCATGTGATAATTTGACGCGTGTAAAGTCCTTCACTTCATTGATGGTCAATTAATACAGCGCATGCAAATTGAGTGGACGTGAGGGCGGAAGAAAGACATTACTACTCCACTGCGTGCATGCGAGTAGTTAAATCATGGGTTGCTAGTAGTACTTCCATCGGTCTCCTTCGTATTTTGTGCCAATTTTTGACAGTAACATAATATTTACGCATCTGAGCAGTGTAGTCTACTTGAAATTATGTTCCACTAAACTCAGCGGGAGCCGTTCCGGGCCTCGAAACCAAAAACCATCAATTAATCTTTACCTTGTTCCCATCACATTCGAAAGTACTAGTGCTACAATTAAGTGCAAGCCTGCTCACACCTACCAGTACGTACCAAACCTGAACGTGTTCCCACTATGCAGGTTTTAGTACTAGTGCTAGTACTTAGGTTATAAAAAGGGGAACTACCTAACCAAAAATTACTCTACCTTCCTCCTCATAAGTCCTCCTTCTTCGTCCGTCCTTGCCATGGCCGGTGTGCAGAGCTCTAGGTCGAGAACTACTCATAACAAGGGAGCGGCAACCAAGGCTGCGAAAAAAAATAGAGGGCTCGCCGCCACGCAGAGACCTCGAAAGATCTCTCACGGGCAAGCGATGGCTCCTAGGAGCGCCCTAGACGCGGAGGTGAACATGCCGAGCTAGCGGCGCTGGAGTCGTTATCCCTCGACGGCATGCCCAATCAGCTCAATAAGCACCTCAATAAGTAGAAGGAGTTCATCCACGGCTTGGTGGAGCTGCTGAAGGAGAGCCTCGACGACATGCCCGCTGAGCTCAATGAGCAGGGGGAGTTGACTGCCGGCTTGGTGATGCTGCTGAAGAAGAGCATTGCCTCGGAGAAGAAGGCGACCGGCGTAATCCTGCAACTTCAGGAGGACAAGGCGAAGCTCTGCCACGAGCTCGACCTGCTGAAGGAGGAGAACGCCGGCTGGAAGAAGCTGCATGAGAATAGTAGTTCCTCGATGAAGATGTTGCAGCCCTCGTGATGGAACAGAAGGAGGAGTTGGCGAAGCTCCGCATCGAGCACCCAGCTACTGTCAAGGTACGTAATGCGGCCGTGGAATAGATGATGAAGGCTCGCATCGAGAAATCCCGCGTCATGGACACAATGATGAAGATGGCGGAGGAGACGCGTAAGGAGATGGAGGTCGTGGAGGCGATGAAGAAGCAGTTATGACTCCGCGGCCAGCAACCCTTCATGTAGTGAGAGCAACGCCCCAGACTTGTGTGTGCGTCTTCTTTTTTGGGGGTGATAATCCTCCTTCTTCTTTTTCTCCTGCGTTTCTTATTTTGCTTCGGGTGTTTCGCCGCACGTGTCACCTTCTCTGCGAGGCATGAATAGAACAATGCTAAAAATGAGATCACTAGCAAATTAGATCATTCTTTATCGCCTATAGAACAGTGTCTCTTGCTAGTAATATATAATAAGAGTAGAGAGTAGAGGATATGGCACTGGGCTGCCGTGTTTCGTGCTCCTCCGCCGTACTCCAGTGGAAAACTTGAGTATACCGCACGGTTCTTTGCTCCTCCTCAGGTCGTCGGCATATTTATACGAGCAGTCAAATCACAAGGCCCCGCCTTCCAGCAGTAATGAGCCGTCAAATCACAAAGGCCCTCGCCTCTCGTGAAATGGACCAAGCTAGACTGCCCCGCCCTCTAGCCTTTTAAAAAATGTATACATTTGTACAGTAGTAGTATCGATGGATTGCGCCATGGAGCAAAACTAACAAGATGTATTTAAAGAAAAAGGTGGTACATATAGAGAGCGCTCGTCGCCAAATTATGCATATACTATATGACACTACCCACTATGAAGGTACTAGTAACATAGACTAGTAACTGGTCTATGTTACTCTCCACTATGACTAGCCAAAGTCGAGGCGCGGATACCAACGAGGACCTGGTAGTGTCTATACTTGGACAACTCACCCGACTGCATGCGCACCAGGTAGACGAAGCTCGTGTCGTGTTGGTGCCATGTGCGGCCCGCACATTAACCAAAACCTCGCGCCTCCATCTTAGCCTCCGCGTTTAAAACATCTCAATCTCAAGGCCAAGGAGCAACGTGAAACCTATGATAGAGCCAATCGGATGGTTGAGAACACTACAATTTGTAGCTACAGATGCGTGTGTGAGACAGGACGGGTGTGTGCGTGCACCTCTTCTCAGAGTACAACTGTATGTGGGTGGCATCGACCTAGGGAGCAGTGATGGTGCGTGCGAGAAGTCCCGAGAGATAGGTGTAATGCGTCTGAAAAAAAGACTAGCCTATAGCTCACCAGGAGGCTATTCCTGTCGAACGCCAAGCGTAAGATATGTATCCGACGGTGCCAGTTTTTGCACGTACACAGCAGTAGAAAAGAACTAGTACCATGGCATATGCTACACCACGACCGAGAAAACGTGCCGACGTTACGCCATCCAGGAATAGTGCCGCACTTCGAAACTAGAACCGTCAATAAATTTTGAGCGCATCTCGTCACATTCCAAATTACTACTACTACCACGCTATATTTAATTGCAAACCTGTTCACACCGATCACAACCTAAACGGTTTCCCATTTAGGAGCGTATTAGTAGTACTCGGTTATAAATACTACTATGCTAAGATGACTGCACATTCCTCCTCAGCTCCTCATCCACAAAAAACAATCAAGTCAATCAAGCCATAGACAGCATGAGTTCTGGGTCGTGAGATTTCCACCACGGAGAGGTGAGCATGGAAGAGGAAGCACGAGAGATGTCCCGCCTCGCCGCGAAAGCAGCTGACATGTCCAGCCGCACAGAAGTAGCAGCACAGAGGTCCCGCCGCGCCGTCGAAGCAACACGGAGGTCCCGCCGCGCCGTCCATGTAGCAGACTGGTCCGGGCACGCTGCCGAAGCAGCAGAGATGTCCCGCTGCGCCGCCGAAGCAGCAGGGAGGTCCCGCCGCGCCGCCGTGGCCTGGGAAAATTTCTCGCGGGCAGGCGAGGACTCTTACAAGCGCATGCATGCGATAGTCCATAGCCAGATGGATCAGATCTCTGACTGGGCGAGGATGCAGGACGAGGCTACCGGCATCATCCGGCAACTGGGGAGGGCAATGCGAAGCTCCGGGGCGAGCGCGACCTACTGAGGGCGAAGATCACCGGAAGGGCGAAGCAGGAGGAGGAGACCGTTGTCGTGTTGCAGAGGACGGGTGTCATCATCAAGAAACTTATGGACGAGAATGCCATGCTCCGCATCGAGCGCAACAGGCGGGTGGAGGAATCCATGAATGCTGCCAAGCAGCGTATTAAGGACATGAAACTGATGAAAGAGATCATCGGCCGCTGCAAGAACTAGTCTCCGCGACCTGCGGCGCTTAAAGAAAGTAGAGATCAGTGAGCCAGATCATTGTATGCGTCTTCCTTCTTCTTTTGCCCTTGTGTATTTCGGGCGTAGCCGCATGTGGCTTTTTTAATTATCTTCCTAATTATGTAAGACAATTATTATCCACTCTCGTCGTCCTTATATATATTCATCAGTCTTGCTATAAGTCGCAGTAGATGCTATATAGGTCCGTCGGATCTTACATCAAGATCCGTGCAAAATTTTCTTTTCAGATTTTCTTTTTTCTCTCTTAAATCTCAGTCGAGTGAGACATTGCCACGCCATTAAACAGAGGCTCGGGCACCATTAATGGAGACCTTGGGAGAGAGGTGGACGGCAGATGGAGGTCGAAGGGCTCTCCTCGCGATAAGCACGCGCAGGGGTCTGATCGCACGCCTCCCGTACTCAAATAGCTACCCTGCACGGCGCCTCCTAGCTAATAAAAAAAGGGGACGCGTGGCGGCACGTAAATGGTAAATAAAACGCCCACAGTTTCAATAATACTTGTGTTTCCGATTGTAACGTGGCAGCACTTGTTCCAAAATGACTTTGTTGATTGTTAATGTGTGCGCCTTCGCAAATCGGACAGCAAAATTACCACAGCATGTTGGTGCCATGTCATGGCACCAAACCAAGTTTCATGATTTTCATGCGTGTTTTGGATTTACAGGAATTAAAAAACCAAGTTTCTCAATGTTTCCAGCCGAGCCATGACGCCCAGATGTTTGAATTTCATTCCCATTTCTGGCATGGGACCTAGAAATTTACCCGAGGACACACTTGTGATTTTTCAACCTGCTTTGGTACACTGGAGCATGTGCTTGTATTTAAAATTTGAATTATGCACACAAAGGTGACACGTTCCCTCTCAGAACCATGGGCCTTCTTGAGGGAAGCTCCGGTTTGCAAGAAACTTATACCAAAACTTGTTCTTATTCTGCAATTTTCTTACCACAGCATGGTAGTACCATGACATGACACCATGCCAAGTTTCATGATTTTCATGCGTGTTTTGGATTTACAAGAATTTTAAAACCAAGCTTCTCAATGTTCTCGGCCGAACCATGATGCCCGGATGTTTGAATTTCATTCCCATTTCTTGCATGGGACCTAACAATTCACCCGAGGACACACATGTGATTTTTCAGTCAACTTTGGTGCACGGGAGCATGTGCTTCTAGCTCAAATTTGAATTATGCACATTAAATGACCAGAAACTCAATTAATGTATAAAAAAGGCCAAACGAACCCGGAATAATTCCAAAATTTAACAGGGCACTCATATAGTTCTATGTTGCCTCTGTAAAGAAAATCTGGAGGGAGGCAGCGTATATTGTTTCGCACACAAAGGTATAAAGAAATAAAGAAATAAAGAAATTAGCCCTATTTAATTCTTGGGTTCTTATTATTTATGCCACTAGTTGTGTATCACTACTCAGTTTTGCCATTAGAAGTTACAACTACTCAAAAAATGCCATCGATCCGTGAGATGCCTGCTCAAAAATGCAATTAGATATGTAAAAAATGCCATCGTTAAGTTAGATGTTTGCTCAAAAATGCCATTAGACATTGTTATTTTCACGTTAAACCCGTTGACCATGATACATGACAAAAATAAGCCAATTCACACAATGATAAGTCAATGGTGTCCAGCACAACACACCCCTCAAATAAAACTAAGCACCCTGGAATTCTTTGACAAAACTAAGCACCCTGAAATTCTTTGACAACTAAACTGCTGACTATATGATGTTGGCCATATATATTGTACGTATATAATGTCAAGAAACGAGTGGTAGTACTATACCAACTAAAAGATGAAATGTTCGAAATATAACGAGAAGAAACATAACATAGTTCTGCTGGGGGCTCAACACAACACACCCCTCAAATAAAACTAAGCACACCAGAAATTAAACTAAGCAACTAATCCGGTAGACACTGCATTAGAACCACCATGAGCAACGACACTGCCACCTTACTCGGTGTCCTTGTCCACGTCCTCGACTTCGTCCTTGTCCCTCTTCCTCATGGGCGATATTTCTTTGCCTGAACCGCACACTTGGCTCTTGATCTTCATCCAACCCTTGTGGATATTGAAACAAAGGTAGCCATCCATTGCAACGTAGTGGATGTGGTCTATATCTAGTACAGTCCACTGCCATGCACGATGAAACGTGTGCGGAGCTTTCTTCAGTTCACCGTACATAGGATGAACCATGGCTCCTGCCAGGGTCAGCATTGAAGGCTGATCAAGGGAGGGCACCAGCCCTTCCTTCTGGAGGTCGAAGGGGTCGCCTACAACGAGGCCTATCCGACCCAGGATTTCCTTGTCGTTCCTAAAGTCTACAGTAACGAATTTGACTCGGCCGCCCTTGAGGAAGTTCTTAAATTCCTCGCACTCAACGTCGGCATGGCATATGTGGTAGACCAAGTATAAGTCATGCACGCAAACCCGGATCACGGCGGGCTTCTTCTTCTCTGCCTCCTTTAGTTTCTTCTCGCTTCCCAGGACTGTGGTGTACTCAACATCTAGCCCAGCGACCCACTCATCATTTGAGTTTTCGAACATGCGTTTGAAGCGAGCAAGGCATTCTTTCACCGTTGCGGAAGAACAGGTGTAGATGACGTCGAACTCATCGCCGGTGATGGTTCTAACCTTCTACTCACCGCCGATCATGGAGATTTGGAACGCCATGGATTTGGGAGGAGAGTTAGGATTAGTGGAACTACCGTAATGTGAATGGACGGGACGACTAGGAGCGGTTTATCAATTGTAAAAATGTCGAGTGGGGGGGGCGCGTGCGAATGGTAGGGTAGTGGCTTGCCTGGGCGATAAATGGATTCATGCACAGTACTATGGGGGCCCAATTAGATGTCATGTCTACTCGATGCCCAATTAAATGGCTTTCGATGTCATGACAGGCGTCGGGAAAATTACAGGTGATACGAAGCTTTCCATTCTCCCATGATACGGGCTTCCGAGAGCCCTTGGATCTGAGATCGAACGGTTGCATGGCGTGATTCTAAACCTATGGGTGAATATCCTATCCTGGAGGGTTATTCGGCAAATTTTCAGCAACTTAGCATGCGACCGTTCGATCTCAGATCCAAGGGCTGCCAGTAGCCCGTCATGGTCGCGCCTACCACGACCGTCGCCTCGCTCGCGCGGTCGCGCCCTTGGAGATTTAACATGGTGCGTTAGGCTATCTCATGTTGGCATGTCATACATAGTCATTACTTAGTCACTCATACAACAAGGTTAGCTATAAGGTTGGCTATGAGAGTATTTTTTGTTTACTTCTCTCTATCTCTTTCTTCGTAGTATTTTTTGCATTTGCCAAGGAGTGACCTCTTCCAAAGAAATGGTGCTTAGATGAGGTGCTATGGGCATTAAATGGCTTAGCAAGTCAAGTCCCCAATGCATAGGTGCTTAGTTTTTTGTTGCTAAGTTTGCTTCATCTAGGTACACGCGCTTATCACCGTTTCTTCCTGGGGTCACCAAGCTAGTCTCTCTCTTCTTAATTAACTTGCCACATCAGACTTTATGCCTATGTGGCAGGCTTAGGACCTGTAGGATCAAGTACAATAGTGGGCTATAAGCCTGCTTTACATGGCATTTTTGCATCTGTGGGGCAAAGAGGCAAGGAAAAAGTGGAGGAGTGGGCTCTCAAGCAAGAGCCAGCCTCTACATGGTGGAGCATCGGGAGAGGCACCTGTATGGAGGTGGTCAGGAATCGGGAGACTCAAGCCGGTCGTAGCACCGCTGTTAAAATGATAATGGCAAGTCAAATCACCGGGCCGCACCTGTCCAGCAGTAACTCACTGTCAAATCACATAGCCCTACGTTTGCAGCAACCTACTCCCTCATCTTCTCGCGTCTCTGTCGAACCGACTAGGCGGAACTGCCCCGCCTACCGCGCGGGAAAAGCCCTGCCCTCGACTTTTAAATAGTACAGTATACTAATTTTGTATCCATGGATTGCGCCATGGAGCAAAGCCTCAAGAAAACGGCGGTACACATGTACGGAGTATACAGCACGCCCGTCGCGTTCGCGTCGCACCCCAGACGGCCGGTCGGTCTGGCACGCCGCTCTCCGAATGGAACGCGCGTCATATTGTGTTCGCACACACATGTGGGACCGCAATTGAGAACCGACCATAGGCACACTCCCCGGCCCCGCAAGTCGGGTGAGTTAATAGAAGTACATACATTGGTACCTGGACGATCCCTGCAAGACACGGAAGATCAGTTCGTCCATGCATGTGACCAGACTCCAGCAAACACGCCTGGATTGGCTATCGTCTACATATCGTGCAGGCTGTGTTGTACAGGGCTGTAGTTCTGGTGACAAATCTAAAAAAAGGTTTCTTGTGATCTCGCAAAATTAGGTGTCATGTGCATCGGATCACTGCGAGGGTTAAACAGCAACAACTGAGTTGGCTAGTCATTGGGGGCACATGCACGAAGACTACTCGGCTGCCATCTAGGTCAAGCCGGCTATGTTAATTAGGACATCTATCGACGGACCCCTTTTCTACGAGTTTATCTTTAATTTGAGCTTTAATCCTCGTCTAGTTTGTCCGTCGGGATTCATCTTGTCTCCTTTGGGTAGTGAGGTTATGATTTCTTGTCATGTGGCATTTTTTCGTGTTATATGTTATAATCCAGTGCTTTAGATCAAAATGATGACAACTGCTCCTCCGAGGCACGTGCATGAAGACTTCTCGACAGTCATTGCCGAGGTCAAGCCAGCTTCGGCCGGTAGACAAAAGAAAACTAGTACTCCACTATATAGGCAGGAGCCTCCGCGCTAGCTTGCTAGCGTTGCTCTCTTCACACTGTCTCGTCCTCTCCAGATCTAAACACGACAGCGGTGGCCACACTCTCTCTCTCTACTCACCGCTGGTCACAGATCCAGCCGGATCCTCTCCGCCAGGGAAGGTGAGAAGGTGCAACGTTCACGCGGTCGTCCTTGGCGACGACTCTTACCCACTGCCGGTGCGTCCCGATCAGCGTGCCTTGCCGTTCTCTCCCAAGCATCGCTGGCGAGGGAGGGCCTCCCACCCCTTCTTCCTCGATGCCGTAGTGTGGGCAGATCTGGCCTCCCGCCGCCCACCTAGCGACATCCTGGCGACCCTCAGGTATAACTTCCTTCGAAACCGGCCTTGCAATACTTCCCGAGCTCCTAACGTCGCTGCATTTGTATCTTTTACTATTTCTCAGGCCCCCTCATGTAGATAGGATTGATCGGCTGGTCGAAAACCACCTAATTTTTTACTGTTAAGAGGTAAAACTAGTTCATGCACTCGAATCTAGTAGTACTTGGTTCAAACAAGGAAGAAAGGGGGTGGGGTGGGGGAAGATTTGTTACCTGAATCTAGGACTTGGTCGAAAGAGGAAATAATGGGGGCGAAAAGTAGTAGAGACTGGCTATCCAACTGGTCTCTAGGTCTAATAGGGAAATAAAGGGAACGCAGTACAAACTAATATAAACCCGATCTATTGGTTGAAAAAGGAAAGAAAGTGGGGACTGGGGGACAAGTCAACAGAGTAAGTCCAGCACTAGATTTGCTAGCCTCACACAGTATAAGGTGGCTATATATCGAACAAAAATGGGACCAACCCAGATATCCTCTTCTGATGTTTGTTGCCCCGAGCCGCTCTTATGTAATGCCACTGGTAAAATGTAGCAGTCGCACTGTTAAAAGTAAGGACACGTTAAGCCAATGTTGTTTTCAATGTAATGCCTCCAGTAATATGAATCAATGGCACTTTTTTCATGTCCTCCTAAATTTCCCATTAAGATAAGTTGCTTCTTTTCGTTAGAGATGCAACTGTCCTGGTCCGCCTACTCTCCAGGAGCTTCACGACCAACCTTGATGTTGCTCAATTTTATTGCAACTAATGAAGAAGAAGCTCTGTGGGTTTCGTTTTCTGATGGAAATGGAACCGGGGTTGGAGCCCTTTTCTTAAAAAGAGAAGAAGATGCTGCTAGCTCATGGGACATTGCTTCATTTTAGGTGAACTGCACCAAAAGGTCCCATGAATTGAATCATCCATGTTGGTGACTAGTGTCATCCCTTCTACGATGGCGTTGACTGCAGATATGGTTCCCATCACGAGGTATGTTCCTTTTTGGTCTGAGCGTTTGCCAAAGATCCTGCATGTTGATCCTGCTCTTGTGCTACTATTTTGGCACTGCCATGATAAAGCAATAATGTTATTATTTTGCACCTTAATCTAGTGGCACTATTAATTTGAGGCAATGTTTTGGCACCGCTAGTGCCACTGTTTTTTTAAATATCAAAAGAGTGGGTTCCCTCCGATTTCATTAAAGAAATCCAACCATAGAGAACCATTATCCGACAACATCTCAGTGTAAATGGGCAGTTATGCAACTACTACTAGAACGGACTGAGTACTAGCAGGAGACAAGTTCGCCACATAAGCTAGGCAGGTAGGGGGACGCAGCACCAGCTCGACCAAGTTTGGATTACAACCCAAATGCTACCACAGAAACATCGGGGGAAGATAGGGACTAAGAGCCAGCTTCAGCATCCCAGTCTAAGCACCCCCGGCCTTCATCCTTGCGACGCACGGTACACCTCATTTGCCATCTGCTCGACCCTAGTATCACTGATAAAATGAAGTAATAATACAGTTAAAATAGAGCGAGTGTCCTCTCTATCATTTCATTTCCAATGTAGATAAAGAAAGTGCTTCTCGTTGTTAATGTATGTTTCATCAACTAGTCCCATTGTTAATGTTTAAGCGTTTCTGCAAACTGGGGTGCTTAATTTTAGTTGATCTGCACAAAAATAGAGATTTGAATGTCTCAAGGCCCCTCCTTGTACTACCGCTATACACTGATGTTCATCACTGGCAGAAGGTGTATCGGGGAGACTTGGGTCGTTTTCCAGTATGATGTAATATTTTCTTCTGTTTATTAGTTTATGTTTCATCAAGTAGTGCCACTATAATCTAATCACGCCTTTTCATTATCTGTGCAAACAGGGTTATTCAGCTCCATTTTCGTGGAACTGCACAAATGTACGGATGGAATCGGCATATATGCAGAGTGCGAGGTGCCAAGTAAAAATTACCGACACCAACCCTGCTCCATCTAAGCATTGGCATCCACCACCATCAGTGGGATGTGTGGCGCTCACTGTGGACGGATCTTTCTCGACAGCAAATCCTCTAACCAAATACTAGTAGCTTAGACTTAAAAAAATACTAATAGCTTATATTGGCAGTTTTCTAGGTGTGTACTCTTTTCTGAAAGAAGCACCAATCTATTTTTCTTTATTTGTACATAGTGTCACAACTTTGACCCAAAGGTCCAGAGCTATTTTAGGGTGATTGGCGTAGTACTCGGAGACTGATTGTAAGCATGATTTTTATTAGTTGTCACACTGATTGTAAGCATGAGCAGATGGAAGATTAGGTTAGTGCGAAGCTTACCTTAAACCCTTCCGACGCCGTTGAAACGAGGCGAGCGTCGAGGGAACCGGGGAGAACGGCGGGGAAACGACGTCACGCCATCGGGCATCCTCTTGCGGTGGTAGAACGAATACTCCTGTGGCTCTAGCTGGCTCTACACCCTCACGAACGGCACACCGTACTCGATCGATTCGTTATCCTCTAGGTGCTCGACCTTCGACCTGTACACCCACCACCTCCGCCTGACTTTCGCCTCAGGCGAATCTGTCTGCTCCATCGCCCAGAGGAGACACTCGATGAACTCGAAGGACTGCAGCGTGACTGCCGCCGAGGAGTACATCACCGTCGTCTCGCTCTTTCACATACATTGCCACATGGCCCTCACCGTCCTCGAAATCTCCCACTCATTGTCAAACCAAGTAAGGATCTCCTTCAACCTGGCTAACTTTGCCTGGTCGCCGGCGGCGATCTGCCTGATTCGCTGCTGCATCCCCTCCATAGATGTCCTTCTGAGTGGTTCGGTGCTAGCTTTGGAAGATGGGAGGAGAGACGGTGGTCTTGCAATAGAGAAGAGGGAGAGGCGAGACAGTGGTTTTGGAATGGAGATGATGGAGAGGAGAGGGGGTGGTTTTGAAATGGAGAAGAGGGAGAGGCGAGACGGTGGTTTTGGAATGGAGATGATGGAGAGGAGAGGTTCCCCTGCCTTTCGGTTGCTGACAGGTGGGCCCCGCGCTTGGTGGGACCCATGTGTCAGTGTCTCAATGGCAGGATGGGCTACGTCAGGGGATCCTTGTCCGAGGAGAGAGCAGGTGGTTTTGCAATGGAGAAGAGGGAGAGGCGAGACCGTGGTTTTGGAATGGAGATGATGGAGAGGAGAGGAGGTGGTTTTGCAATGGAGAAGAGGGAGAGGAGCGTGCGACAGCGATTTAGGATTGGACGAGAGGGCCGGCACACTGTGACTAGATCAAAATCAAAATCAATTTACCCTTCAATTAAGAAAGCGACCCCACATTAACTAGTCCCCCTTTTATTCTGGGTCATAATTGACCATGATTTTCGCAAATAAAATATATGTTATACGTTGCAAAAATAATATAATTTGGAAGTACATTCAGATACGAACCAAATGATACAATTTTTGGTGACATGCATTCACATTTTGCTTGTCAAATACAGTACGTGGTCAAACTTTGACCCAAAATACGCAAAACAAAAAAAAATACTTCCAAGACCAGCGCCGCTCTTCCGCTCTTCTCCTCTTAAACCATCGCCGCTCCTCTCCTGTTCCAATCTAAATCCAGCGCCGCTCCTCTCCTCTTCCATTTCAAAACCACCGCCCCTCCTCTCTTGTTCGAATCCAAAACCAGCGTCGCTCCTCTCCCGTTCTAAACCAAAACCAGCGCTGCTCCTCTCCTCTTCCATTCAAAAACCGCCGCCGGCGAGTGAAGGTGCTGTGGAGAAGTAGATCGATGGAGGAGTACAACCGATATGTGAGGATCGCAGACGGCGACCCTGTGAAGCTAGCTAGGATGTTGGAGATACAGTCTTGGTTTGACAACAAGGACCAACTAGCGGCGATGGCGACATCCATGCCAAATATCTGAAATAGAGCGAAAAGGCGGCGATACTCCCGGAGGGAGTCGCGCGGGAGTACATAGAGCTGCTCCTCTGGGCCATGGAGCAAACAGATTCACCGAATCCGATCGTGAGGGAGCGGTGGTGGGAGTATCGATCCTAGATGGAGCATCCACCAGAGATTGAAGGATCGAGCATCTACACGGTGCCTTTTGTGAGGGTGTCGTGCCAGAGCGAGCCGGTGGAGTCTTCGTCGACCGAACCCAACTGCAAGAGGAGAAAAACAGTTGGCCCGATGACGCTTCCCCGCCATCCTCTCCCTCGCTGTTCACATCGTCTCACGGGGCGGCTGTCTGCCGCCGAGGAATAGGAGGGATTGCCCCCCCCCCCCAGACAAATAGTCGGGCAGGTTATGAATCGTCAGGAGGAGCTTAGGGTTGTTAGTATTTGCAGGTTGTGAATTGTGTTTTGTGTTGTGTATTTTGAGAGTACTTTCATATATGAATGTCTTGTGAATTTCAGATTTGCAGTATTGAGCATATGAAGTATTTTATGAATTCTACAAATCTATTTTTAGCACTTAAAAAAATGTAGTTTCATAGGAGTATAAAAGTGCAGACAATGTGATTCTCAGAGAAGAAACTGCAAGTTTCAGTTTTAGATAAGAAACTCCAAGTTCAGTTTCAGATAAGAAACTGCAACTTTTAGAGGCAGAGCATTTATATTAACACGGCCTTTTCAAACGGTGTTAACATCATGCTGGAAGTTTTATTCATGGTCGAAACTGGAACTACCAGCCAGTTAACATCATGCTGATCAACATTCATGCATAGCACATCTTCATATGATGCACAGTCAAAAAGATATGCTATTTTCAAAATGCCCACACAATGTCGAGTGTGCGAAAAACAGAGAAAACGAGGGACGAAGTTTTGGCAAGTGTAGGACGTGGTGTGCGTAGATGACAATTGGGACCCACATGTCAATAAAGGCAGAGGCAAAAATTTTGGAGATATTTTCTCTGCACGGGTGGAATCGAACCCGGGCGGAACAGTTGTCGGGTAGTGTCACTCGGCCACTGGGCTAGTTCAGTTGTTTCATGACTAATAAGGCACTTCCTCAGGTGGTCGGATCTCCTCCTGCGCCTTTGTGCGCTCGCCGCGACACCGCTGTCTGCCGTTGTGAACAGGCTAAACAAACGAGAGGAATCTGGAGACGACTGTACGTGGAGAGGCGGACAGTCGGGACCCACCAGGTCTATGGCCGTACGCAAGCAAGTGCCTCATCGAAAAAATACTTCCTCCTAATGCTATACTGACGTTGGGGCCCACGGGTTTGTCAACATAGTTACATTTTTTTAGGTGCTTCAATGTAGTTACTATAGGAGATAAATTCACAATGAAGCCGGGGAGCTGGCAGGTATCATTTATTATCACTGGGGCAGCAAGTAAAACCTGGGTTTTGGGCTGCCCGTCTAGGCTTTCTTTTTTAACATGCGCAGCCCACGACCTCGGATGGGAGGTCATAGGCCTGTTTGTATTTTCTTGAGGGCCGTCATGTAACGACCGGCCTATGGACCTCCCATCCGAGGTTTTATTTTTCCTGAAACATCGGCTGCCCAATTTATGTATTTTTTTTTGAAGAAAACGCAGAGGTCCGTTCTGTTTTTCTATATAAGAATAGGAACGCCTGGTCCAACTTATGTTTCCCTTCTAACTATATTATATATATTTAAAATATTTTATATGTTATTATATATTATTGTTATTGTCATCATATATTTAACAGATACTTACATATGTAAGAAAACAATATCCCGCATCTTGTTAACTTATAAAAATAATTTCTTAACAATAAAATCCTGGATTTTTTTTGGCAACGAAAATCCTGGTGATTGTGTACAAAAGCTTGGTAAGATTTAAGGACCAATGTAATAACAAATCACTTATTATATATATATATATATAACAAAATGCTCAGCCCCTGTTTATTTTTTGATAACATTGCTGCGCCCACCCCAACATTATAATTAGAATCAGCCCAGCAAAATCGTGTATTTCGAGAAAGTGCAAATGGCCTGTAATTTTTTAGGAAAAACATAAATGGGCCGCATGGACGCTACATTATTTGTTCACCCAGCCCAGCTAATGGACTGTAATTCAAAAAAATCAAATGGACTGTAAATTCTACCCCACAAAAAAAAGACTATAAATTCTGAAAAATGGGTTGAATACGTGCCACATTTTTGGAGGCTGAAATGTAGGCCAATAGGCCGAAGCCAATGCAAGTCGTTGTCAACTTAGTCAACAAATGATTCTGAAATCGTTAGCCGTTGGATTTACATCCAACGACCGGCATCCATCATCAATCTCTCGTCTTCTTCCTCCAACGCCTCCGGGACCACCTGCTCCCGCCTCCTGCTGCTAGCAGCTCTGCTTAGCACGCTTCGCTGTGAAGCGCTACTCCACCGTTGGCCAGGCCATCCCTCCACCCCTCCACACCTCCCGTTCTTCTCCACCGACTACCGAACCACACCGCACCAGAACCAGTTAACCCTCGTACACCTCTCCGTCTGTGTCTCTACTCCCGCATCTTCCCATCTCCGGCTCGTTGCTGTCCGGGGCCTCGCCGTCGTCCACCACCTTGGATGCGCTCGGCGCGGAGTAGTAAACGAACGACACCATCGGAAGTAGACAGTGCGTGGAGAGGCTGACAGCTGGGTCCACGGCCGCACGCAAGGAAATGCCTCCTTATTACGCGCAAAATAATGATGCCTCCACCTGACAGCTGGGACCCACCGAAAGGGCCTCTGTATTTCACGAAAAAATGTTCCCACCGCTGACAGGTCGGACCCACCAGCTATATCTTCGCACGCAAGGAAGTGCCTCCTTATTACGCACAAAAAAATGAATACTCCCCCTACTAGTTGGGACCCACCTTGGTGGGAGGCTGACTTGTGGGCCTACTAAGTTGACGGGGATGGAGTGCTTTGTCAACTTAGTCAATATGAACGATTCTAGCTCTAGTGACCGTACGATGTCCATCCAACGGCCGTAGTGCTTCTTCAACCTCTGGTCTTCTTGCTCCAGCCGCCCAAAGCAGCGCCGGTCGTGCCGCATGCTCCTGCCTCCCGTGGCAGGCTGTGCTGCCGGGGAGGCCTCATCGCCCCCTACTATTCCCACCGCTGGCCAGGCCCTGCGGCGACGGCAGCCTCACACCGCAGCCGAACCAGTGAACCCTCGTACTCCTCTCCGCGCGGGCTTCCACTGTCGCGTCTTCCCTGGCTCCGCGTCATCCCCTTCCTAGGCCTCGCCGTCGTCCACCGCCCTGGTGCTCTCGGAGCAGCGTGGTCAACGTGGTCAAGGAATGACTTCCATCGGACATGGACTGTACGTGGAGAGGCTGACAGCTGGGTCCACGGCCGCAGCAAGGAAGTGCTTCCTTATTATGTGCAAAATAATTATTCCTCCACCTGATAGCGGGGACCCACCAGGCGGGCCACCGTATTTCGTGAAAAAAACATTTCCCCCTGACTGCTGGGACCCACCAACTACATCTTCGCACGCAAGGAAGTGTGTCCCGGTAAAAAACGATTCGCCCCCCTGACTGCTGGGACCCACCAGCTACATCTTCGCACGCAAGGAGTGCCTAACAGTCGGGACCCACCTGGTCGAAGCGTACGTAGTGTTGTCATTCTGGTTACGAACGTGTATGTACATACTGGTCGATGTAGAGGCGCGCACGTAGCATGTACACGTACGTACATCGTCCAGTGTGCAACAAAGAAAATACGGCCACGTACGTACATACGGGCAGTGTCTCAAACGCCTACACGCGCATACGTACGGCCAGGGCTCGTGTACATGGCTGGGTCGGAACGGAGAAACAGCGTCGTCGCCGTGTTCATGGGGAGCCAACCGGCTGGGTCAGAACGGAATGCGTCGTCGTGTTCATCGGGAGGGCTTGGATGGAACAGCAGATGGAAACGAGGCCTGGCATACCGCAGAACGGAGGAAACAGCCTTGTGTTTGACCGGCCACGTTTGAAACAGGATCCTGTTCATCGGGAGGCGTCTGGCGTACCGCAAAACGGAGGAAACAGACCTCCTACGGTCGAAATGGGGGTCCTGTTGATCGGGGGGTATGGCGTACCGCAAAACGGAGGAAACAGACTTGTATTGGAGCGCTACGGTCGAAACGGGGGTCTTGTTCATCAGGAGGGGTGTGGCGTACCGCAAAACGGGACTCCACGGGATACTGTTCATCTCCACCGCCGACCCCCTCTAGCCTCCACGGGCTACTGTTCATCCACCGTCGACCTCCTCTAGCCTCCACCTGCGACTGTTCATCCATGGGCTCCTGTTCATCCAGCCTCCACCGCGCGCTACTCCACCGGCTACTGTTCAACCAGCCCTCTCCACGGGCTCCTGTTCAACCACCCCTCCACGGGCTACTGTTCATCCAACCCTCCACCGTCTACTATTCATCCTGCCCTCCACGGGGTGCTCCTGTTCATCCAGCCCTCCACGGGGTCCTGTTCATCCAGCCCCAACCGGCTCGATCGATCGGGGTCCTGTTCATCCATAGGCAACACCACGGGGTCCTGTTCATCCACCCCTCCAGGAACTGTTCATCCAAACCCCCCAGCAACGCTCACTGTTCATCCAGAGGCAACACCACAGGGTCCTGTTCATCCACCCCCACCGGGAACTGTTCATCCAAACCCCCCAGCAACGCTCACTGTTCATCTAGA
Organism: Triticum aestivum; assembly: GCF_018294505.1. Classification (NCBI taxonomy): domain Eukaryota; kingdom Viridiplantae; phylum Streptophyta; class Magnoliopsida; order Poales; family Poaceae; genus Triticum; species Triticum aestivum. The sequence continues at coordinate 246,224,403 of NC_057802.1, read as the reverse complement.
GGCAGCATCGATCGGCTTGAGTTAGCAGCAGTAGCGAAGGAATCGCTCGATCGGGTTCAGTTAACAGCCATCGATCGATCGCTCGGGTTCAGTACGCGTAGCCTACAGTGCAATCACTCGGGTTCAGTTAGAGATCAACGCCTCGCTCGGCTTCAGTTAGAGCCCAACGCCTCGCACCCACGCGCCTGCGCGTACGAGAGAAACGCGCATCGCTCGGCCCCGACCACCCACCGTAACCGGGAACACCCCGATATTTTCCTCGCCCTCGCTTCTACCACGTTTTTTCCGTCATGGACGGCCCAAAGAATGTCATGCAGCTGCGTCTCCGGCCCGCCCAGGATGAAAATCCCATTTTCTGTCATGATTTTTTGTCATAGAAGTAGGACCCCACCACATCTATGATGATACCAGGTTTTGTCACAATTATCGTCATAGAAGTGTCATAAGTATGACAGAAAAAAATTCGTTCAGCCCAAAATGTCATGGATTTGTCTTTTTTTGTAGTGCAAGACTCCCCGCCAGAGCCTGCCGGGGGTCGCGGGGGCTGAACCACCCCACCACTCACTCAAGCACGACCCACGTCATCGATCAGTGCGGTGTCAAGCTGCAAGATGATTAAGTGGCAGCCATTCGGCACAAGGCGGCCATTTACTACGGAAGAAACCCACATATGTCAAGGGAACAAGCGCGGAGCTGGCGAGACAGCCCGGCAAGCCTTGCGGGGCAACCGGTGATGTGACACTAAGCGGTGCATTTAATGCACCCTGTCAGCCCGCAAAGTTAGGTATGATAGCACTGTTTGCTATCATATCAGTGGATAATGACCACTTTGCCATTGTGGTGACCCCTTAATCTATAGAAGGAGGCCCATCGCACCCGTAGGAAGGCCTAGAAAGTTGAGGAACCCACACCACCATACGCGCGTAGTCGCAGCTGCCCTACGGCAACCCTGCCGGGCAAAGTGTACTGCGTTCCACCGTTCTCATTCCACCATCAATCCACTAAAGCAGGAGTAGGGTCTTACGCCTCGCGGCGGCCCGAACCTGGGTAAATTGCTTGCGTGCTCTCCGTCATGCTGCCGTGTGTTGGTCTGCTCTTTATGCAACGCGCCATCCCCCTACCAAACAGCAAGGGCCCTCCTGGTCCCATAGGTGGCCGCGGATATCCCGCGACACCAGCTAATGACATTGTTGGGTAAAGGATAACTAGTGCAACCTGACGAGACGAGACAAGAGCAAGCTACCGCATATGCAACAACCAATAACAAGTATTTACCCAAGCACACTCTAAGTTTCCAATCCACGCTACCACGAACGAATCTGGAAGCACGAACTGGTGGTCACCTATACAGCTACTGTCGTAAAATCACAAAGGGAGTTTACTGATGAGGACGTCAATACCATTCTTACACCCACAACCCCTACTGCTATACATACTGGACCAATAACTAGAGCTCACGCACACCAATTAAATTAGCAGGTACTTTCGTTTCTTAGTAATGATTCTAATGTTCATGAGAATATGATGCTGCCTAAATTGGATACGTTTTTTTGCTTATAAATGAAGGGCCAAGCATGGACAAGAACGATGAACATTGGAACATGATCAAGCATGGAGAAGATGGCGCGCACAACGGGAGCAAGAATGGAGTTACAAGTGATGATTTCACGACTTTGAAGCCACCATAATGAGTGCATGAAGGCTTGGACGAAATATACAAGATGCCATTTAATAAATTTCGTCCAGAGGCTATTATAGGTGCTGCGTCACCTTATTATTGGGTCAGGCACATGTAATTTCGAAATACTTTGGTATATGCTGTGTTTAGAGTCCGTATGTGTGGGAAACAGAGGTAGGGTTTGTTTCGGACCCCTCCTCCAAGGGGTCAGGAAATACCCCCTCCCCCTCTTCCTGCATATATACAGCCCTTAGGGCGTTGTTTAGACTTTGGGTTTGGTTTAGATTAAAGTTCGCCATAGCTGCAACTTCGCGTACTTCATTTGTGTTCAACGACCAGATGAAGACGTCGCAGAACCCCACCTTGATCAATAAAGCTTTCCTCTTATATTCGCAATATCCAGATTGCAGTCTCAGTTTCTTGCTTGTTCTTCGTTTGCTTGTAGAAATTGACCCTCGTGGTCAGGTTGATCGTGCTCCGGCGTGGTCAATAACCTCTCGGAGTTGGTTTAGCGATTGCTAAGGTGCAACGTCCTCGCCCGTTCGTAGTCGGATCGTCAAAGTCTACTCCACCAAAAACAATAGCCACCATCTCATCGAAACACAGGACACCTTTTCCTCTATCAAGTGCTTTCAGATATCCAGGTTGCTCGGTGAGATTTTACCAGTTTTCATAGTCTAGATTGCATGGTCTTTTCAGTATTTTGCTTTGTTGAATTTGCGATTCTATCGTCGTGTCTAGTTGCTAGTCTTCGGGTCTATTCCATTAGAGTTTTGAGTTCTGTTCACAGGTTTTGACGTCGCCACCGCACCATCTTCACCATCGCTGCCATATACCACCACCGCTACCATATCCTACCATTGCTGCCATATCCTACCACCATCACCGCTACTGCCATAAAACTACCGCATATCTGCCACCGATTCGAGTCCATATATTGCACGCCACCAATCCGAGTCCACATATACCACCGCCTGTCCATCACCAATCCAAGTCCATCTCATATTCGGTTTGCGTTCGATATCCATCTGTAGTCATATTCGTCTTTCCTTGTCTGAGTAGGTTTCGGATTCCATCAGTCTTTTGTTGTCCGTAGAAGAGGTTGTTTTCCAAAAAACACCCTCCATTTAGGCCAAAATTTTCGAAAAACGCACTTGTCAAATTTTTTTCTGGCTATCCTATTTTTAGGTGTTCCCGAGCGTTTTGAGACACACCATTATAGAAAGTTTTTTTGAGTAGTCACTACTAGGAAAAGGCCTACTAGTGGCGCACCAGTTTTGCCTACTAATGGCGCATTATTGGGGCGCCACTAGTACCACGCCACTAGTATTTTTTACTAATGGCGCACCACTGGTGCGCCATTAGTATAGGCCACGGTGTGCCATTACTATTTGACTTAGTAATGGCGCACCACATAGAAGTGCGCCATTAGTAACAAATTTTTTTCAAATATTTTTTTGAGTAGTCACTACTAGGAAAAGGCCTACTAGTGGCGCACCAGTTTTGACTACTAATGGCGCACTACTGGGGCGCCAGTAGTATAGGCCACGGTGCGCCATTACTATCTGACTTAGTAATGGCGCACCACATCGAAGTGCGCCATTAGTAACAATTTTTTTTTCAAATATTTTTCAGAAATATTTTTTTCAAAAAAAATTTAAAAAAAATTCAAATTTTTTTTTTTCGTTTTTTACTATCTGACTTAGTAATGGCGCACCACATCGAAGTGCGCCATTAGTAACAATTTTTTTTTCAAATATTTTTCAGAAATATTTTTTTCAAAAAAATTTAAAAAAAATTCAAATTTTTTTTTCGTTTTTTTCTTAATCTCGGGTCACTATGACTTAATCTCGGGTCAATATGCTTAATCTCAAGTCAAATCACACTAAGTGGTCAAACTTCCCGGAAGGTCACCCATCCTCACACTACTCCAGCCCGAGCACGCTTAACTTTGCAGTTCTATCCAACCCCAGCACCACCTCACTTAACAGCCACTTGTTGATATATCTATCATATCAATCCTATTAAACCTTGTTGATGTCTAGGACTTTGTTCATATTCATGAGTATGATGAAATTTTGAAAAATATTTCAAACTTCCCTGTCATATTTCGAATCATTTTTTGAAAAAAAATTCAAAACCAATATTTTTTCTGTTACTAGTGGCGCACCTAGCAAACGGTGCGCCACTAGTAAGTTTGAATTTTTTTGATTTTTTTGCCTCTAGATCTTGAAAGCCCCGTATCTTTTTTTCTGTTAGGTTTTTGAGGATTTTGAAAATGTTTAACGGGGTTCCCCTGGTTAAATTCTTATGTAACTTTTCGAGTAGATGATTTTTCATATGTAAAACTTTTTAATCCGAGTTCGTATGCAAAAGTTATGCCCATTTTACAAATTCCAGAGAGATTTTGCAAATAAAGTCGAAATTCATATTTGTAAATTTTCCCAACAACTAGACCACATATCACATGGGAAACTTATTTTCTTTTATTTTTTTGACATTTCCATCATTTTCTTTTATTTTTTTTAAAACTGAAAAGGCGGTCCACCGGGGGGGTGCATTCGGTGGAATGGGCCAAGTTACTAATGGCGCACCGTGGGGGTGGTGCGCCATTAGTAGTTCAACTAGTAATGGCGCACCACCCCCACCGTGCGCCATTAGTAGTTTTTCAAAAAAAAATTGAAACAAAATTTGTAACAAAATTACTAATGGCGCACCGTGTGAGTGGTGCGCCATTACTAGTTCAACTAGTAATTAATGGCGCACCACTCACACGGT
>NC_057802.1:246211390-246219616 GCF_018294505.1 Triticum aestivum | reverse complement strand
CCATTAGTAGTTTTGAAAAAATAAAAAAAAATTACTAATGGCGCACCGTGGATGTGGTGCGCCATTAGTATTTAGTAATGGCGCACCACATGTACAGTGCGCCATTAGTGTCCATATTGGCTATAGCTGTTTTTGTAGTAGTGAGTTTCCAATTTTTGGGTCCAGGCAGTCGACAAAAAATACTTGAAAAATTTCATGCCTATCCTATTATTATGACCTGGGAAGAGTTTTGAGACACTCTCCATTATAGTGATTTTCTGCAAAAAGAAAAGAGCGCAAAAACAGAGCTCCCAAAAAAAGAGAAGAGAAAAAAATCCAGTGTGCTTTTTCCCTTGATTACATTTCGCGTCGTGATTTGTTAGTGTTCTAGGCTCGGGTCTCTAGCACAGTCTAGCCTAGGACTAGCACAGTACCATTGCTGAGCGTTTATTCAACTTTGCATCTCTGAATTGATTACATGCCAGCTTTGGAAAGGCACTGGAGAGGATTTATGACATTGAGAAGACAATTGACACCAAGTTGGATGCAAAGTTCGATGAAGTACTCGCGCGTCTACCACAACCACCACCCACCTCTACTGCACCGTTGCAACAACATCAACAACCACTTCCACGTCGTGATCCAGCTAGATGAGCGCAGCGTGTTCCTCTTGAGCCAGGACGAACTTCTGGTGCCGCTACTACTACTGTTGCTGCTTCTATAGCTCCTGCTGCTACTGTAGAGGAGGACAATCATGAGCATGAGGTTGATCAAAATCAGAACTACGTGCCACCAGCACCACCACCACCAGGTCGTCCTCATGCATATAATCACAACGGTAGGGCTACACCACCACCTCAGGTACGAGATTATGACCATATTCCTGAACTGAAATTGAATATTCCATCGTTTGAGGGTAGATACATTCCAGATGTATATCTTACTTTGGAGTTAGAAATTGAACAACGTTTCACATGCTTACAATATCCAGAGGATTGATGTGTTACCGCTGTTTGTGAATTCAATAGTTTTGCTTCTGTTTGGTGCTCTGAACATTGTAGGTTATATCATGATAATATCCCAACTACATGGGCTGCTTTGAAAATTACTATGCGTAATCGTTGGGTTCCACCATATTATCAATGTGAATTACTCCAAAAACTGCAGCCTTTAAAACAAGGAAAAAATTATGTAGAGGAATATTATCAGGAATTACAAACTGGCATGATTAGATCTGGTATTGTTGAGGATAATGAAGCTATGCTTGCATGTTTAATGTGTGGATTAAATAGAGAGATTCATACCATTGTAGAGTATAAGGAGTATAATAATATCACTTGTTTATTCCATCTTGCTTGCAAAGCCGAATGTGAAGTGTACGATCGACACACATTGGTGCGAACTAATTTTTCTGCAGGTCGATCTTCATCATGGACACTGTTGGCCCTATGGGATTGGGGGTACCCAAGGCCGTCTGCCTGCTGCCCAAGGAACGCTGTTTGGCGTGGGCCCAGCACAGCCCATCTTCAAGGCTCGACGAGCAGGGTCCTCGCAAGGTGGGCATCAGCAAGAATCGTCAGGAGCTCCCTGAGGGCCTCGCGTCGGGCACTCTCCCGAGGCCCCTCGTGGCCGGATAAGTCCAGGCTTGCCAATCCCTGCCTCGCGCTGCACGTGGGTGACGCGAGCTACGACGAGCGGAGTCGGAAGGGCGCCAGAGGGTGCAGATAAGGATGTTTTCCTCTTTAATGCTAGGGGAGCATGGATGGCGCACCGGTTCCCAAAGCAATCCACACAGGTTGCCACTTTGGTGCAAGAAGACCCGGACGGCGGGCTTGCCAAGACAGAGGTCATTGCCAAGCCGACCAGCACATCATGTACATAAGCTTTTGCAGGCGAAGATCACCTTTAGTCAGGATAAGTTGTACTCCTGTACCTCTTCGAATTTGGCCATTGTGGCAATCCTTCCCGCCTAATGTTTTCGGGGGAAGAGGACCAGGGCCAGTATAAGTATAGGCTAGGCTCCACCGTAGAGAGGGGTCGGATCCAGAGCCTCCGGAGGCAGTTCATACTCCTTGTACTCACATACTCACCCTCCCTCGTGAGGCAATCCACTCAAAGCAAGAGTAGGGTCTTACATCGCAAGGTGGCCCGAACCTGGGTAAATTGTCGTGTCATGTCCTTTTTTCCTCTCGCTCGAGCACTGATGAGGACATGAATACATTGTATACGACCAAAAATATTGCATACATGTATATTTGTGAGGTGATTTCTAATGCAAACTATGCAATAATTTGTTTATGTCATCCAGGAGAAAAATACTTCACAAACTTTTGTGCCATGTCTAATTGCAGGTGTATGGGACATTTGTACAATCCACAAATGAAGATAAGGGGAAAAGAGAAGTTTATGTGCTGTTCAAAATGTCCTCTCACATCGTTTTTGGGCCAAGAGAAGATAGAGTCGAAGTCTCTCACGTTCTGGATTCAGATTCGGACTACACAGACATACCTGACTCAAAACACCAAGAACTCTTTCATACGGACTCCAAATTGGGTGATTCTTTTTTTTGCTGGAAAGTAGATTTCGTGCTATTTCCAACCCAATTGAGTTCACCTCCAAATTTGGCCGGAGCGTTGAGATATTGATGAAACAATCTGATGCTGCAGCAGAATCCGAGTCAAACTACAAGTCCAAACGTGTTGCATCACCTCCACTTGGGCCCATGAGCCTTGTACGACCTAGGGTTAGTTTTAGACTGCCTTGGGATGTCCTACCACCTCCTTGGCCGCCACCCCTTGCTCCTATATTAGTAGATCCATCTAGTAGCTTTTCCCTCTGGATTTGTTTAGTTTAAAGTTAGCTGTTGCAACTTTCTGTATTTCGTTTGTGTCCAACGACCAGACCAAGACCGCTTTCGAATCCCCACCTTTATCAATACTTCATCTATATTCGCAATATTCAGATTCCATTATCATATTCTTGCTTGTTCTTCGATTGCGTGCAGGAATAGACCTTCGTGGTCAGGCTGATCATGCTTCCAACATCATCAGTAACCTCGGGAGATCGGTTTAGCGGTTGCTAAGGCGCAACATCGTGCACGTTTGTACTCGGATCATCAAAGTCGTCTCCACAAAATCTATAGTTATCATCTGATCGAAAGATCGGGACACCCTGCTGCTATCAACTGGTATCAGTTTTTATGTTGCTCGGTGAGAATTTCCAGTTTTCCCTAGATTAGATATATTTGCTTGCCTATTGTCCAAGAAAAAGCCACAAAAAAGTTAGATCTATTCATCCTTTGTCCAAGCCAGTCTGAGCCTTTGGAATTTTATTTTCATTGCTTGCATAGTTGAATTATCGATTGCATCGTCGTGTCGAGTTGCTAGTCTTAGTGTCTAGTTCGTTTAGAGTTTCGAGTTTTGTTCACATTAGTCATGCCGCCGCTGCATCGCTATCCCTTCCGCTGTCCACCACCCCATCCATCAATTTCCACCACGTGCTACCCATCGTTCATTTTCATAATCATAGTTGAGGTCGTTCACATCTTCGCTTGATCCAATCTGCATCTTATCTAGTTGTCTTGGAAAGACGGAGAAAAAAAAGAGATAGAGAAAAAAGTAAAAAAAAGTCAGAAAAAGGAGAGAAAGAAAAAGAAAAAAGTGTGATAAAAAAAGAGAAGAAAAAAAACAAAATACGGATCTATCTAAACTCAATCTCGTACCTGAATTCAGATTGGAATTTGTATTGCGTATTGTTCAATAAAACAGGCATAACTTCCTCATATGAAGTTCGTTTTGGCTCCGTGAGTTCTCAAATAAAAGCTAGCAACGAGCTGCATCTGAATAGTCTTAGAAGCTTGTTCAATATTTGTCACACCAAAATTGGCTTCTAAATAGGTATTTTTGACCTCTGAAGTTCGCGAGCACAGCTTGTTCCAGTTTTAGAATTTTTTGACTCCTCATAAACTCGGAAATGAGTGATTCTTTTTGTGTTTGAAAGCTTGGGTCAGTGGCATACTGTAGAAAATTATCAGAAAATTGGCACAAGCTTTTCCGGAGGAAAGTTGGAGAGAGAGTTGTTGGTATATCCTGCTTGGCAATTATTTCTCATCATTATCTTTACTGCTATTGTGATCTTCACATTTGTGTTGTTGTCCAGAGCTACTTCATATCCTTTATTGATGCTAGTTATGCTACGTTGTGACCTCATTAGTGTTCTAGGCTCGCGTCTCTAGTCCGGTCTAGCCTAGGACCAACACAGTACCGTCGTTGAGCGTTTATTCAGCATTCCATCTCTGAATTGATTATTGCTAATCTTTTGCTACCATATATACTCATGGCATGATTAAAAGACTACAACATTTAAAACAAGGTTGTGACATCGTAACAAAATATTACGATGATTTACAAAACTACCTTGTTGCTCTCATTTTTAGAAGAAAGTGAAGAAGATTTTATGGATAGATTTTGGGGAGGATTAAACCGTGATATTCAGGAAATACTAATTCATGAGGAGTGTTATCCGATGGACCGTTTGTTGCAAAGCTGAACAGGAAACAAAATGACGTGTTGCCCATGAGGAGAACAAGCGCAAGGTGCACATTCCAAGTGTTGATACAGATGTTTCTTCAACTACTAGGCGTACTATGACAACCACATCTGTTGTTGGGAGGACTACACCATGTGACACATCACCACCGAGCGTGCCTACATCATTTGAGTTGATCATAAGAGGTAATGAAAAAGGTACAGATTTTCCACTTTCACATGAGAATGATGCATGCCTAGCTAACTTGAATACATCATGTGTTGAGTTACCTATTGATTTGAGCACACCACTTATTTTACAGAATCTTTTCACTGTCATGAACGCATCATGTGTTCAAATAGCTGAAATACAAACAATTTTGAGCGCACCCATTGAATTAACTTTTGATGCAAAAGAACCAATGTTTATTAATTTTGATATCACCTCTAATATTGGTGATGATTCTGTGTCAAATGACTTACTGCATGTTTGCTTATTTAAGCATGTTGTAGCATGTAAATTTAATGCAAGTAAGGTTTATTCACCAATGTTGGGATGGTTTAATGATTAACATTGTCTATGTTTTGATATGAATAATAGCTTCACTTATATGAGCAAACTAAGTTGCCATATTTCATGCCTTCTACTTCTTGTGAAATTATTTTGGCTTTATATTTTATGAACTATGAAAGTTACTCATGTATACATGTGTCATATGTGCAAAAACCAAAGGAAGTAAAAATTGATGACATATACATATACAACATGTACACCTTGTCTCTTTTGTTAGCCACATTTCAGATTAAGCAACGCCGAGGACGGCTTTGTTTTCAAGAAGGGGAGGATGACGAGGACATGACTACATTGTATACGACCAAAAATATTGCATACATGTATATTTGTGAGGTGATTTCCAACGCAAACTATGGAATAATTTATTTATGTCATCCAGGACAAAAATACTTCACAAACTTTTGTGCCATGTCTAATATAAGGTGTCTGGGACATTTGTACATCCACATATGAAGATAAGGGAAAAAGAGAAGTTTATGTGTTGTTCAAAAAGTCCTATCACGTCACTTTTGGGCCAAGAGAAGATAGAGTCCAAGTCTCTCACATTCTGGATTCAGATTCGGACTACACAGACATACATGACTCAAAATGCCAAGAACTCTTTCATACGTACTACGAATTGGGTGATTCTTCTTTTGTAGGAAAGTAGATTTCGTGATATTTTCCAACCCAATTGGGTTCACCTTCAAATTCGTTCGGAGCATTGAGATACCGATGAAACAATCTGACGCTACAGCAGAATCCGAGTCAAACTACAAGTCCAAAGGTGTTGCATCACCTCCACTTGGGCCATGAGCCTTGTACGAACTAGGGTTAGTTTTAGGCTGCCTTGGGACGTCCTCCCACCTCCTTGGACGCCACCCCTTGCTCCTATATAAGTAGATCCATCTAGTAGCTTTTTCCTTGGGATATGTTTAGTTTAAAGTTAACCATTGCAATTTCGTATACTTTGTTTGTGTCCAACGACTAGACCAAGACCGCTTTGGGATCCCCACCTTTATCAATACATCATCTATATTCACAATATTCGGAGTACTCTACTGTCTCCATGTAGGGGTGAACCCAACGACTAGACCAAGACCACTTTCGGATCCCCGCCAAGTAGGGGTGTGCTGAAGCTACTCCGCTTCACTCCGTTCCTACTCTACCGTCTCCATGTCCGACGCTCATCGGGTTCACGCCGAGCGCCAAGCGGCCTACATTGCCGAGACTGCACCTGTAGGAAGCAGCAGCCATCGCCTCTTCTCTGAGCCTGCGCCTGCCACCGCCTACCCTGCCGCTTTTTGAGCGTCGTGGGCTGCCCGACTTTCACCATCGGCCTTCGCCATGTGAACTGGCCGGTGAGGTTCAGACCGGTGCTGCCTCTGCATTACAATGGTGCCATCGACCCCTAGGAGTTTCCCCGACTCTATACCCAGAGCATCCGGTTGGCGGGCGGCGGCGGCAAGGCCATGGCGAACTAGTTTCCCCTAGCCCTCGTGGGCGCCCCATGCTCCTGGCTCCTCAGCCTTCCTAAAGCTTTGATCTCCTCCGGGCGAGCTAAGCGATCAGTTCACTGCGCACTTCGCGCTCCAGGGGCCCCACGAGGTCGCGTGCAAACTCGGTGGGTCCCAGGAGCCTGCGTCCAATCGCCAGACCAAGAAGCTCTTTCGTGGGGGCGAACGCTGCACGGCCCCAGCCCGAGGCTTTGCGGCCTCGCACGCGGCCCGAGTGTATCATCGCCTTAGATTCCCACGACCACCCCAAGTCCGCAGCCGCCGCCGACGCGCTCCCCATGACGTGCACTCCCACCATTAGCAATGTCGCGGGCACAAAAACCCTCATCGATGGGGGAGCGGGCCTAAACGTCATCTCCATTGAGATCTTTGAGACGCTTCAAGTGCCTTACGATCAGCTGACGCCCACCAGGCCCTTCTCGGGCGTGACCAGCGGTCTACCACTCCCTAGGGGCAGGTGCACCTCCCCGTCACCCGCGACAACTACCGCATCGAGCACATTGACTTCGACGTGGCCCGCATCGGCCTTCCGTTCAACGCCATCCTGGGATACCCCGCGCTCACCAAGTTCATGGCGGTAACCCACCCCGGCTACAACATAATCAACATGCCCGGCAGCAGCGGCATCATTACTGTCGCTGGAAGCAAGGAGGATGCAGTCCGGGCCCTCAAGCGCGTCTACAGGGCTGCAGCAGCCTCACGGCCGGGCTTCGAAGACGGGGTCGAGTGTCTAGAGGTCGCTCCTGCAAGGAAGAAATATATGTTCTCTCCAGACCGCGCCAAAACAAAGAAGGTATCAGCTAACGGCAGTGGCGCAGGTCCTAGCTTACGGCGCCGATCTTCCCCCTGAGCAGGAGGACACGCTCGTTGCTTTCCTCCGGGCGAACAAGGACGTGTTCGCCTGGAAGGCGTCTGATATGTCCGGCGTCCCGAGGGAAGTAATCGAGCACCACTTGGCGATGTGTCCCAATGCTCATCCCATCAAGTAGAAAAGAAGGCATGGCACCAAGCGCCGGAGAAGCAGACATTCATCGTCCAAGAGGTGCACGAGCTGCAGGAAGCTGGGGTCATGTAACATCCCAAATTTTCAATTTGGAATGTTATACATTAGATCATCATTGCATAGCATATTTTATTGCATTTTGGAAAAATCCTCGAAAATCCTAAGCAACTCAAGGACCCTCGGAGAGAGTTGGGGATTTTCACGGTTTTCATATTTGATTTTTATCAAATAATGAAACGAGGATTTTTGGTTTAACTATTTTTCTCTCCGAAAAATATTTCATATTAAAATATATGAGAGGAGAAAATATGACTTCTCCAAAATAATTGAAATATTGGAGGAAAAATATTAAAATCAAATATTTGATTTTATTCGGATTTTATTTGCATTAGAAAAATTGCACGTTTTCAAAACTGCATTCTTGGGCCAAGAAAATGTTCATCTCGTCCTAATTATTTTAATTAGACGGTGAAAATTTGTTTTGGCATTTTTGGATTTTTATTTATTTTTCTACGATTTTTTAGGTTTGGCAAAATTATTAAAAAAAACGCGCGAGCGCCGACTGGGCTTGGCCCAGCCCACCCAGCGAGCCGTCTCCCTCCTGGAAACCGCCGCCGCCGAGTCCCGATCGGGGACGACTCCCGCCGC
>NC_057802.1:246203687-246210957 GCF_018294505.1 Triticum aestivum | reverse complement strand
AGGAGCCACACCGGAGCCGCCCGACCCCGCCGCCGAAGGAGACCGACGCCGTCACCACGGGAAGCCGCCGTCCCGCCGCCCCTCGACATCCCTCGCCACCCCGACGACGCCCGCACCCCGCCGCCCCTCGCCACACCCTGGAGACCCCGCCGGAGCCCCGTCCCGAGCCTCGCCGGAGGTAGCCGAGCCGCCGTTCGCCGAGTCCGTTTTTTTTAAAAAACCGCTTCGGTTTATTTTTTTCTGAAACCCTAGGTTTATTCTTTTTTTAAAATAGATCGGTTTATTTTTTTTCTTTGGTTTAGTTAGTTAGTGAACGTTCGCCGATCCGTTTGTTTTAACGAACGTGTTCGCTAGTTAGCCGCAGTTAACGAACGTCCGTTCGTTTACTGTTCGTCAGTTTTCTTTTTCGCCGGATTTTCCGCGATTATTCCAGATCGCGATTTCTGATCAGATTTTCGTTCTGGTATATCTTTTCGCTCGTTTATCAGAATCAGGCGATTCAAGCGCCTAGAGTTTCGTCTCGAAATTCTCTTTCCGTTTAACCAACTCAACCAAGTTTTGCTACTATAAAATTTGACCTAGATCCAGATTAGTAAACGAAGCTTGTTTCTTTCACCGTTTGACTTTCGTTGCTTCGTTCGATTTGATTCTTTTTGCAAACCGGAGTTCTTAAGTTGAACTTTCTGGTTGGATCTTTTATTGAGTTTTACCTGTGCATTAGTGAGTGCTTATTGTATGCTTGTTTGTTTGCAATAGAGTACCCGGAGTGCGCCGCTTGCTACTTCGAATCTCTAGGTTTCACGGATCATCAGCAAGGCAAGTAACACTTTGATCATACTTCTTTTACTACCGAGTTTTATTGCATTAGACCAATCCTCAAACATTGCATGATTAGGATCTAATTAAATTGTTGGTATTGGGAAGTAGTTGAGGTAGTACCTATTGCCCTGTTTATTATCAAACCCTTGGGAGTTACATCTATGTTCGCTCATATTGCTATGCTATGCTAGTAGATGTGGATTGGGTGTGAGTGTCAGCATGACAGATGTGAGATTGTTAATTAATGGTTAACCTTAAGGTGGCAACTAAAACTCACATCTGGGTGGATTGAGGTACCTGGGTATTCCAGGATTGCCTGTTTTTCTTTTGGACCGCCACCCAGGTTCAAAGGGATCATGAGATTATTCATGCTAGAAACTTCCGTGTGCAGCCACAAGCTATTATGGGCTCTAGCATAGTTGAGTAGGTTACATGATCTCTTGAAGAGGTGGGCTAGCAGATGTAGGGGAAAGTAGGTGTAACTGTCCACCCGGAGTAAAGAGTTATTGTTTCTGAAAGACTGTGTCTCGGTCATCCGTTTCTCAAACATCATGTAGTGCGAGAATCAAGCGGAGGCGATCGAGTCTTGTGGGGAAAAGTGCGCAAACCTCTGCAGAGTGTATAAACTAATCATGGTTAGCCGTGTCCCCGGTTATGGACATCTTTAGTATCTAGTACTTGGATTATCATGTGAATCTCATCATGTTACTTTAATTAATTTTGTTGGGTTAATGATGATACTTAATTGGGATTGAGAATGCTGTCAACCATTCTCAATGTTTAATAACCACCATGATAGTTAAACAAAATTTATTCCTTTGCAGTAGGGAAAAATTGGCTTTTCGCAAAACTGTAACCATAGAGCCTTCTAGCAGCCATATATGCATGTAGTATAGCATTGTTATGTTCATTACTCTCTATGTGTTACATTGCCAGCATATTCCATGTGCTGACCCGTTTTTGGGCTGCAACGTTTCATGTTGCAGACTTTTCAGACGACGAGTAAGGTGCCTTAGGTCGTGGTCTTATACTCAGTGATGCCGTTGGAGTTGATGGACTCACTTATCTTCCAAGTCTTCCGCTGTTATCGTTTTAGATGGCCTTAAGCCATATTTACCATACTTATTTCTCTTTTGAGATACTCGTTGTAATAAGTGTGTGATTGCTACTCTGTTATAAATCCTCCATTTGTATTGTGCGTGTCAGCATTACTGATCCAGGGATGACACTGGTGCACAGCAGCACAGACTGTTTGAGGTCTGGTCGCTACAAAGGTGGTATCAGAGCACACGCTGACTGTAGGACACGACCACTAAGCTTAAACCCTAGAACACTACTCTCTTGTCATTTCTGACTCCTCTCCACTTTCTACTCTTTTAGGAATGGCGGATGCAAGGAACAAGTTCATGCAACCGGATGAAGATACACCTTTTGGACGACACTTGAAGGAAGTCACTAAGTACCTGAACATCGGAATACCAAGCTTCACCGGGACTTACAAAGCCACACTACCAGAAGAGGAGCGTTGGAAGATTCAAGTTCAAGTTCCAGGCAGGACGTTTACGCCAGTCACTGAGCCTATAGAGTTTTCCTTTGATGCACCAACCTGGAGTTTAGGGAAGAGCATGGCAGCCCACATCTCTATGGGACGCATTGGAGAAGTCTACCACAGTGAGCTTAAGGATACTATTTATCAGATTTGTGGACGCCGAGATGAGCAATGGGAGATGATCAGCACCAAGAAGGATGGATTAATTGCAACTTTCATCCAGGAGCAAAACCAACACATTCGTCGCCAGGAGAACCAGATGTGCGCAGATATGATAGATCTGAAGAAGGCATTGACCAAGATCACGGAGTTGGAGGAAGAACTCAAGTCTACGCGCGATGGATATGAGGAGGAGATCGCCACGTTGTTGGAGAAGAATGACGACCTGACACAGAAGATCAGAGTATTCATGGGAGACCCAGCACCCGGAGGAGAAGATGACGATTCTACTTGCCCGGATAACTACATCATCATCGACGACACCGACTCGGACTCCAGTGAAGATGACTTTGTTGATGAAGCTGGAGCAGATATCATGGAGTCTTCGACCGATCAAAATTTCTAGTAGACCCCCATAATCAGTAGTAGTATTTTCCCATGTATATAGTATAGTCCGAGCACTTTGTAACGATAGTTAGATCGATTGTATGCCTTGTTTGATTGAGTGATATTGTTTGTGTTTGTCTCATGTGCATATGGGTAGTGTTTTCCCTCTAGACCTCATTCTATTCTATTCTCATCTTTTCTAAACCTATCAGATGCCTCCGAGACGCGACACCGGATTTGTTTTCCCACCGGAGATCACTCAGTTGATTCAGCAGCAGAATGCCCTGATTCAAGTGTTAGTACAGAACCAAGGCAACAAGAAGAACAACAACAACAACCCACCACCACCTGTTGATCACTTAGCCCGTTTCTTGAGGTTGAATCCCCTTGATATGTATGAATGGATTTGTGGATAAGTTTAAGTTGCCCACCAAAGTTCTCAGAACACCTATGTTAGTAACCTCACTAGGAGCAGAGTATATGGCAAGCCAAGGATGTTTTTAGATGCCATTGGCCATAGGTAGGCATGTTTTCCCCTCAGACCTAATAGTTTTGGAGTCGCAAGGTTTGGACGTAATATTGGGTATGGATTGGCTATCGATGTATGGGGGGAAACATCGATTGCGCCAGTAAGACGATTTTGCTTACCACCCCAGAAGGAAGAAGGATTAAGTATGTATCCCGGCATGTGCCGAAGAGGACTCAAGTAAATTCCTTATCAGGAGTTGTACAGGAAGAAGTACCAATGGTGAAGGATTACCCGGATGTATTTCCAGAAGAGTTGCTAGGCATGCCACCAGATAGAGACATAGAGTTTTTGATTGATCTTTTGCCAGGCACAGGGCCGATATCTAAGAGACTGTACAGGATGCCCGCTAAGGATTTGGAAGAAATTAAGAAGCAGATTAAGGAGTTACTGGATAAAGGCTATATTCACCCAAGTTCTTCACCTTGGGGATCACCCGTACTTCTAGTGGAGAAGAAAGATGGATCGTTGAGGATGGTTGTTGATTACCGTGGATTGAATGAAGTGACCATCAAAAATAAGTACCCACTGCCGATGATCAATGATTTGTTTCGCCGATTACAAGGAGCTAAGGTATTTTCCAAGATCGATCTACGATCAGGATACCATCAGTTAAAGATTCGAGAGCAGGACATACCTAAGACGGCTTTTACCACCAGGTATGGGCAGTACGAGTATACCGTTATGTCATTTGGCCTGACTAACGCACCTGCCTATTTCATGAACCTGATGAACAAAGTATTTATGGAGTTTTTGGATAAGTTCGTCGTAGTGTTCATTGATGACATTTTAGTCTACTCCAAGAATGAAGAGGAGCATAAGGAGCATTTGCGTTTGGTACTTGAGAAGCTCAGAGAACATCAGTTATACGCCAAGTTCAGCAAATGTGAGTTTTGGTTGAAGGAAGTTGGATTCCTCGGACATGTTATATCCGGAGAAGGAATAGCAGTAGACCCCACCAAAGTCGACACTGTGACAAACTGGGAATCACCCGCATCAGTTGGAGAGATCCGGAGTTTTCTTGGACTTGCAGGATACTACCGGAGGTTCATCGAGAATTTCTCGAGGATTGCTAAGCCCATGACAGAGCTGTTAAAGAAGGACGCCAAGTTCAATTGGACTGAGGAATGTCAAGCTAGTTTCCAAGAGTTGAAGAAACGTTTGGTTACATCACCAGTGCTGATTCTGCCAGATCAATGCAAGGATTATGAAGTATATTGCGACGCTTCACGTTGAGGACTTGGAGCAGTGCTAATGCAGGAGGGAAGAGTTGTTTCATATGCTTCACGACAACTTAAACCCCATGAGAAGAATTATGCCACGCATGATTTGGAGTTAGCAGCCATAGTGCATGTGTTGAAGACATGGAGACATTTTCTCATCGGAAATCACTGTGAGGTGTACACGGATCACAAGAGTTTGAAGTACATTTTCACGCAGAAGGAGTTGAATCTCAGGCAAAGGAGATGGTTGGAGCTCATTAAGGATTATGATATGAGATTGCATTATCACCCAGGGAAGGCTAACGTAGTAGCTGATGCGTTGAGCCGCAAGAGGCATGTTAACACCCTCATGACACGAGGTTACCCCAGGAGTTAGCCGAGGATCTTCGCGAGCTATGTTTGGAGATAGTTCCAAGAGGCTATTTAGCAACGTTGGAGATTCAGTCTACCTTGATGGAAAAGATCAGAGAAGCTCAGAAGACAGACAAGGAGATTGCAGAAATAAAGGAAAGGATGAGCAAAGGAAAAGCCAAAGGATTTCGCGAGGATGAGCACGATACCTTATGGTTTGAGGACCGCTTTTATGTGCCCAATGATCCGGAGATCAGGAAGTTGATCTTGCAAGAGGCCCATGATTCACCGTATTCGATTCACCCAGGAAATACCAAGATATATTTGCATTTGAAGGATACTTTCTGGTGGACCGGAATGAAGAAGGATATTGCGGAGTATGTAGCAGTTGTGATGTATGTCAGAGAGTGAAGGCAGAGCATCAGAAGCCAGCAGGATTGCTACAGCCATTGCCGATACCCGAATGGAAATGGGATAAACTAGGCATGGATTTTATCACGGGGTTGCCCAGGACTCGTTTAGGCTATGACTCAATATGGGTTGTAGTCGATCGTTTGACGAAGGTAGCTCATTTCATCCCAGTGAAGACCACTTACACCAGTGCTAAGTTGGCAAAGATATACATGACCAGGATCGTATGTCTGCATGGAGTTCCGAGGACCATTGTATCAGATAGAGGAACCCAGTTTACTTCAAAGTTTTGGAATCAGTTACATGAAACTTTGGGTACCAGGCTAGAGTTCAGTACAGCCTTTCATCCACAGACAGACGGATAGACCGAGAGAGTCAATCAGATTTTGGAAGATATGCTGAGAGCTTGTGCGCTAGATTATGGATCTAGTTGGGACGACAATTTGCCGTATGCAGAGTTCCCTTACAACAACATTTATCAATCCAGTTTGAAGATGGCCCCTTTCGAAGCTTTGTACGGAAGGAGGTGTAGAACAGCCTTGTTGTGGAACAAAGTTGGAGACCGCCAGGTGTTTGGACCAGACTTGATTAAGGAATCAGAACAGAAGGTGAAATTGATTCGCGATAGGCTCAAGGTAGCCCAGTCCAGGCAGAAGAGTTATGCGGATTCTAAACGCAAGGAGACAGTTTACGAAGTCAGAGACAGAGTTTACCTACGAGTGTCCCCACTTCGAGGAGTTAAGCGCTTTGGAGTTAAAGGAAAGTTAGCGCCACGTTTTGTAGGACCATACAAAATTTTGGAGCGTATGGGAGAAGTTGCTTACAAACTGGAATTGCCTGAAGGATTGTCAGGAGTTCATGATGTATTTCACGTTTCCCAGTTGAAGAAGTGCCACGCAGAGATGGCTGAGATACCACTGAGAGATACGGTGCCATTGGAAGCGATTCAGCTGGATAGTGACTTGACCTATGAGGAGAAACCAGTTAAGATTCTTGAGTATGCCACCCGAGTCACCCGCAGCAAGGTTATCAAGTTTTGCAAAGTTCAATGGAGTCACCATACCGAGGACGAAGCCACCTGGGAGCGAGAGGAAGATCTACGGAAGAACCACTCTCACCTATTTTCTAGCCAACCCGAACCTCGAGGGCGAGATTCATCTTAAGGGGGTAGGTTTGTAACATCCCAAATTTTCAATTTGGAATGTTATACACTAGATCATCATTGCATAGCATATTTTATTGCATTTTGGCAAAATCCTCGAAAATCCTAAGCAACTCAAGGACCCTCGGAGAGAGTTGGGGATTTTTTGCGGTTTTCATATTTGATTTTTATCAAATAATGAAACGAGGATATTTGGTTTAATTGTTTTTCTCTTCGAAAAATATTTCATATTAAAATATATGAGAGGAGAAAATATGACTTCTCCAAAATAATTGAAATATTGGAGGAAAAATATTAAAATCAAATATTTGATTTTATTCGGATTTTATTTGCAATTTTATTTGCATTAGAAAAATTGCACGTTTTCAAAATTGCATTTTTGGGCCAAGAAAATGTTCATCTCGTCCTAATTAGTTTAATTAGATGGTGAAAATTTGTTTTGGCATTTTTGGATTTTTATTTATTTTTCTACGATTTTTTTAGGTTCGGCGAAATTATTTAAAAAAAACGCGCGAGCGCCGACTCGGCCGAAGCCCAGCCGCGCGGCCCAGCCCAGCCCGCGAGCCGTCTCCCTCCTGGGAACCGCCACCGCCGAGTCCCGATCGGGGACGACTCCCGCCGCCCGTCACCCCCTCCCCCACGGCACCCCCTCCCCCTCTTAAATACCGCACCCCGCCGCCCCT
>NC_057802.1:246167724-246202845 GCF_018294505.1 Triticum aestivum | reverse complement strand
GACGACGCCCGCACCCCGCCGCCCCTCGCCGCACCCCGGAGACCCCGCCGGAGCCCTGTCCTGAGCCTCGCCGGAGGTAGCCGAGCCGCCGTTCGCCGAGTCCGGTTTTTTTAAAACCGCTTCGGTTTATTTATTTTTCCGAAACCCTAGGTTTATTCTTTTTTTTAAATAGATCGGTTTATTTTTTCTTCGGTTTAGTTAGTTAGTGAACGCTCGCCGATCCGTTCGTTTTAACGAACGTGTTCGCTGGTTAGTCGCAGTTAACGAACGTCCGTTCGTTTAACTGTTCGTCAGTTTTCTTTTTCGCCGGATTTTCCGCGATTATTCCAGATCGCGATTTCTGATCAGATTTTCGTTCTAGTATATCTTTTAGCTCGTTTATCGGAATCAGGCGATTCAAGCGCCTAGAGTTTCGTCTCGAAATTCTCTTTCCGTTTAACCAACTCAAACAAGTTTTGCTACTTTAAAATTTGACCTAGATCCAGATTAGTAAACGAAGCTTGTTTCTTTCATCGTTTGACTTTCGTTGCTTTGTTCGATTTGATTCTTTTTGCAAACCGGAGTTCTTAAGTTGAACTTTCTGGTTGGATCTTTTATTTGAGTTTTACCTGTGCATTAGTGAGTGCTTATTGTATGCTTGTTTGTTTGCAATAGAGTACCCGGAGTGCGCCGCTTGCTACTTCGAATCTCTAGGTTTCACGGATCATCAGCAAGGCAAGTAACACTTTGATCATACTTCTTTTACTACCCAGTTTTATTGCATTAGACCAATCCTCAAACATTGCATGATTAGGATCTAATTAAATTGTGGGTATTGGGAAGTAGTTGAGGTAGTACCTATTGCCCTGTTTATTATCAAACCCTTGGGAGTTACTTCTACGTTCGCTCATATTGCTATGCTATGCTAGTAGACGTGGATTGGGTTTGAGTGTTACCATGACAGATGTGCGATTGTTAATTAATGGTTAACCTTAAGGTGGCAACTAAAACTCACATCTGGGTGGATTGAGGTACCTGGGTATTCCAGGATTGCCTGTTTTTCTTTTGGACCGCCACCCAGGTTCAAAGGGATCATGAGATTATTCATGCTAGAAACTTCCGTGTGCAGCCACAAGCTATTATGGGCTCTAGCATAGTTGAGTAGGTTACATGATCTCTTGAAGAGGTGGGCTAGCAGATGTAGGGGAAAGTAGGTGTAACTGTCCACCCGGAGTAAAGAGTTATTGTTTCTGAAAGACTGTGTCTCGGTCATCCGTTTCTCAAACATCATGTAGTGCGAGAATCAAGCGGAGGCGATCGAGTCTTGTGGGGAAAAGTGCGCAAACCTCTGCAGAGTGTATAAACTAATCATGGTTAGCCGTGTCCCCGGTTATGGACATCTTGAGTATCTAGTACTTGGATTATCATGTGAATCTCATCATGTTACTTTAATTAATTTTGTTGGGTTAATGATGATACTTAATTGGGATTGAGAATGCTGTCAACCATTCTCAATGTTTAACAACCACCATGATAGTTAAACAAAATTTATTCCTTTGCAGTAGGGAAAATTGGCTTTTCGCAAAACTATAACCGTAGAGCCTTCTACCAGCCATATATGCTTGTAGTATAGCATTGTTATGTTCATTACTCTCTATGTGTTACATTGCCAGCATATTCCATGTGCTGACCCGTTTTCGGGCTGCAACGTTTCATGTTGCAGACTTTTCAGACGACGAGTAAGGTGCCTTAGGTCGTGGTCTTATACTTAGTGATGCCGTTGGAGTTGATGGACTCACTTATCTTCCAAGTCTTCCGCTGTTATCGTTTTAGATGGCCTTAAGCCATATTTACCATACTTATTTCTCTTTTGAGATACTCGTTGTAATAAGTGTGTGATTGCTACTCTGTTATAAATCCTCCATTTGTATTGTGCGTGTCAACATTATTGATCCAGGGATGACACTGGTGCACAACAGCACACACTGTTTGAGGTCTGGTCGCTACAAGTCATTCGAGAGGTGCATCATCCTGAGTGGCTCTCTAACCTAGTCATCGCCCCCAAGTAAGGTGGAAAGGAGTGCATGTGCGTCGACTTCACGAGCCTCAACAAGGCCTGCCCCCAAGACCCTCTCCCGCTCCCACGCATCGACCAAATCATGGACTCCACCGCTGAGTGTGACCTGATGTGCTTCCTGGACCCGTTCTCGGGCTACCACTAGATCAAGATGGCGGCGGAAAATGTGGAAAATATGGCCTTCATCTCCCCGTGCGGCATATTCTACTACACCTACATGCCGTTCGGTTTGAGGAGCGTCGGCACTACCTTCCAGCGGCTGATGCGCATCATGTTGGGGCCACAGCTAGGAAGGAGCGCGGAGATCTACATTGACGACATCGTGGTCAAATCGCTTGAAGCCAAGACGCTAATCAAGGAGCTGGAAGAAACGTTCGCAAATCTGCGCGAGTTCGGCCTGAAGCTCAACCCAAACAAGTGTGTCTTTGGGGTCCCCTCCGGCAAGCTTCTCCGCTTCCTTGTCTCCCACCGGGAGATCAAGGCCAACCCCGAAAAGATCAAGGCCATTGAGAAGATGCCCCCCCCAGACCGTCAAGGAAATGCAACGACTGGTAGGGTGTGCGGCCTCCCTGGGGCGCTTCATCTCCAAGCTAGGCGAGCGCGCCTTGCCCTTTAGCTGATGAAGAGGACAGGCTCCTTCTAGTGGACCCCTGAAGCGAACGCGGCTTTCAAGACCTCCAGAGGTACTTGACGGGCCCACCTATCATGGTGGCGCAGTTTTTTCGCGAGCCCTAGGTCCTATACCTGGCGGCCACCCCGTAGATGGCCAGCGCAGCGCTCGTGGTGCTGCAGGAGGAACACGTTGGCACCAAGGAAAAGCATCCCGACACTCGCGAGCCCTCCAAGCTCCCCGGACCTTCCGAGCCTCGCGAGCTGCCGGAGCCCCGAGAGCCCTCCAGGCCTCAAGCCGGTGCCCCGAGCCTCGCACACCCCTTCAGGAGCAAGCCCCCACTAAAAGCCACACGCTTCGTCGAGCACCCTGTGTACTTCATGAGCACGGTGCCGAGGGGTGCGTGTGCGCTATCCTATGCAACAGAAACTTCTCCTTGCCCTTCTGGTTGCCTCCAGGAAGCTGCGGCATTACTTTTCGGGCCACACCATCAAGGTCATCTCCACGTACCCCTGGAAAAAGTGTTGCATAGCCCTAATGCTACGAAACGGGTCGCTGAATGGAGCATCGAACTGCAGGCATTCCAGCTGGAGTTCTATACCACCAGAGTCATCAAGGGAGTGGCTCTTACCGATTTCTTGGCAGAGTTGACGGACACATGCGGGGAGGAGCCTCATGAGGACAAGTCCCTCCTGCCTGGAGATGAGGCGCCTGTTGGGTGGGTCATGCACTTTGATGGTGCCTTCTCCAGGTAGGGCGCGGGGGCTGGGGTCGTGCTCATTCTCCTAGTGGAGGAAAAGATTTACTACGCACCCAGCTGTGCTTCCAGCATGTTGAGAAGGTCTCCAACAACTTTGCGGAGTATGAGGGCCTGATCATCGGCCTCAAGGCTGCCACGGCCTTGGGAATCAAGCGCCTCACCATCAAGGGCGATTCTTAGCTCCTCGTCAACTTCTCCAACAAAAAGTACTAGCCAAAAGATGAGCACATGGCGGCCTATCTACTGGAGGTACGTAAGCTCGAGAAGCTCTTCCTGGGTTTAGAGTTGTAGCATATTCTGCCTGTCGTCAACAAGGAAGCTGATGACATCGCCAAGCGAGCGTCCCGTCGCGAGCCCTAGAGCCCAGGCGTGTTTGAAGAAAGGCTCTTATGGCCATCAGCCGCGCCTCTCGTCACCAGTGCAACACTGCTCCTCGAGGAGCTTCTGCCTCCACCATCCGCGGGCGCGCCCGACTGCGGCCTGACCTCTGGGGCCCGCTTGCTGTTGGCGGTGGAGCCTTAGGAGGATAGCCGGGTCACGGAGTTCAAGGACTAGTTGCTCCACGGCACCCTTCCGAAAGAAGATGCAGAACCAAAGCGCGTGGCCCGACAGGCCACCACCTACTGCATACAACAGGGCGAGCTGTTCCGCAAGCTCCCCAATAGCATCTCGCTGCGGTGCATTTCACAGGAACAGCGGCGCGAGTTGCTAGCCGACATCCATGGGGGATACTGCGGGCATCACTCCTCATCGCGTACCCTCACGGGTAAGGTGTTCCACAGCGGGTTCTACTGGCCCACAGCACTCCGCGACGCTACCAAGCTGGTCCAGTAATACGAAGCTTGCTAGTTCCATGCCAAGCAAATCCATCAGCCCGCGCAAGGACTCCAGACATTCCCACTCTTGTGGCCCTTTGCGGTATGGGGGCTGGACATACTGGGCCCCTTCCCTCGCGCGGCCGGGGGTTACCTCTACCTCTACACCGCTATCGACAAGTTCACCAAGTGGGCGAAGGTGGAGCCCGTGCACACCATCCCGGCGGGCTCGGTTGTCAAGTTCGGCAGGTGCCTCGTGAGCCGGTTCGGTGTCCCCCATCGTATCATCACTGATATCGGCTCCCAGTTTACGAGTGGCCTCTTCAGGTCATACAGTGCCAACCTTGGAACACATATATGCTACACTTCGGTGGCGCACTCGTGGAGCAATGGCGAGGCCGAGCACGTCAATGTTGACGTCCTCAGGGGCCTCAAGACTACGAGCTTCAATAAGAAGCTTGAGGCTTGCAGCAAGGGATGGTTGGATGAGCTGCAGTCTGTGCTGTGGTCCATCCGCACCACTTCGACGAAGCCCACCGGCGAGACCCCCTTCTTCCTCGTCGGGGCCGAGGCGGTCCTCCCTTCCGAGCTCAAGCATTGTTCCCCGCGAGTCCTGGCATTCGACGAGGCACGCTAGTACGACTAGCGGGGGGCCGACCTTGTGCTCCTCGAGGAGGCCTGCCATCAGGCTGCCCTCCGGGCTGCAAGGTACCAGCAGGCCTTGCGGCACTACCACAGCTGCAGCATCCGCCCCCACACTCTTGAGGTCGGGGACCTTGTCCTGAGATGGATCCTCTCCATGGAGGGCCTCGACAAGGTCTCACCTATGTGGGAAGGCCCTTTCAGGGTAGCCCATGTCTCCAGGCCAGGCATTGCACGCCTAGAGACGGAGGATGGAGTTGCTGTGCAGAATGCCTGGAACATCCAGCATCTCTGCCAGTTCTACCCTTCACCCTCTCACGTAAGTATGAGGTGGGATTGTACATGCCCCGGAGCCTCCCGGTGCGCTGTCCCATGGCCTCGCGGGAGCTCCCACCCACGCCCATGTGGAAGCCCCATGCTCCGCGCTGGTGGAACGATCGAACAACGATCATGCCCATGCCCAACTGGAAGCCCCATGCTTAGCGCTGGCAGTATGATCAATGAAGGTGTCGGACGCGTTAGCCATTTTCACTTTTCCTTTCTACTTGTTAGCAAATCCACATCTTCTCTAAAGTAAAACTTTGGTTCTTGTGTATTCTCTAATAAAAGAATTTGGTTTTCTTCGTGGCGTTTCGCTCGATTTCATTCGTTTTCGTGTGCCACGCGCACTCAGGGGCTCTCTCGTGAGCCTCGCGCGAGCGAGGGTTGGGCATGGTGCTTACGCTTGGTCAGCCCCGCCGACATTAAGAGCCAAACAGTCGGCTCTACGCCGCGGGCCTCCTACTGCGTGCACCACCCCACCAAGGCCTTGGTGTATAGTGTCCTCACCCGGCGCACATGAGCGAGCCGACGAAGGCGCACTCCCCCTCCCAAGCCTTTCGCCTCGGGAGCGCTCACACCCCTGGCACTCTCACCTCCTGGCCTTGCCCAGGCATCGCGACCTGGCATACCAGCGACGGTCGGGCTAGATTAGAGGCTGTGTTCTAATGACATAGAGCAAGAAAGCAACTTGAAGGATAAAACAAGCCCGATGGGAACACAAGCATTGTTCAACACATCATTAAGGGTCTCAGCAAAAAATTCCTCACACCCCCGCGGGGTTACAATTAAGTATCAGCAGGTAAGAAAAGAGGGGCGGCCTAAGGAGACGCGACATCATTGTCGTCACCCTTGTCATCCTCGGGTTCCTCGGCTCTGTGCCGATCTTCGTGGCTGTCAGGGGCAAACCGCGCGAGTGCGTCCACGTGGTCCTCCATCCACTCCCTGAGGGCGTCGCGGATCACTTCCGGGACGGGGGCTATCACGGCCTCAAAACCGAAGCAGGGGTCGAGCGAAGAAGATGGCTGAAGACGCGTGTCAACGCCTGGGCAAGGAGGTCATGGCTTTCCTCTTCAACGAGTTGACCGACCTTCTTCGCTCCCCCTTCAAGCCGCTCCACGACCTTGGTGAAAAAGGTGAGGTAGCCGGCGTCGTCTAGCACGAGCGGGCTGGAGACGTCCTCCTTGCAGATGGAGCCTAGGTCACGGAGAGCCCTCAGCTCGAGGTCCTAGAACATCTTCTAGCGCGTGTGCTACAGCCCTCGAGCCCGATTCGCTTCATTCGCCGCTCGTTCCACGAGAGACGTGACGCCCCCCACCTCCTCCTGAAGCGATGCCAGCTCAGCCTCGGCGATGGTTTGAGCTCCCAGCGCGGCTTGACACCATTCATCCACTTCAGCCAGCTTCTCCTTGAGGTCGTGTATCGTGCCCTCTAGCTCCTCGCACCTGGCACAGAAGCGGATCTCCTGAAGCTCTAGCTTTTTGCGATGTTCATCGATGGGCGCCTGACGGGCTTTGTGATCTTCTCCTTGGCCGCCGCCTGGATCGTCGCTTCCTTGGATGACAGGGAGGCGTTAGCCTTCTCCATGCATTGAGCTAGGGAAGCTTCATCGGCTGCCACCTGGTGCTCCAACACCTCCAACTGCTCGCACTCCAGGCTCTGCTCAGACGACATCAGCGCTAGCTACTGCTCGAGGGCCTTGAGGTCCGCCTCTTGCGTTGCCAGCCCTTTCACAGAGGCAGAGAAGGCGTCCCTACGCACTTGGATCTACTGCTCTAGAGCGGCATTTGAAGCCAGGAGCTCTTGCTCATGAGCCTCCACAGCCTCATGTCGCCAATCCGCTTCCTTGGCCTCCTGGAGAGCACAATCGCAAGCTTCCTTCACCATGGCGGCAGACGCCTTGTCCTTTGAGCGAGTGGACTCGCGCTGGATGCA
Organism: Triticum aestivum; assembly: GCF_018294505.1. Lineage (NCBI taxonomy): Eukaryota > Viridiplantae > Streptophyta > Magnoliopsida > Poales > Poaceae > Triticum > Triticum aestivum. The sequence goes on along the minus strand of NC_057802.1, from coordinate 246,195,709 downwards.
GGCGAACTTAACGGCAACCTCAAGTTGGTGCCATCCGCATGCCAGGTGCAGGTGCTCATCCGTAAGGCGCGCGTCAACATTGTGAAGCTCCGCTTCGAGCTGATTCAGCGTGTGATAGGGGCGAGGGTGTCCTGATCTTCCGATGAGATGATAACTATCGATTTGGTGGAGCCAACTTTGAAGATCCGAGTACAAATGTGCACGATGTTGCGCCTTAGCAATCGCTAAACCAATCTCCTGAGGTTACTGACGATGCTGGAAGCACGATTAGCCTGACCACGAAGATCTATTCCTCCACACAATCGAAGAACAAGCTAGAATATGATGATGCAATCTGAATATTGCGAATATACACTACTGCAGGATGCTGCTAACGCGACACTACGATCAGAGACCCTTCGACGAAACTGTGTGTGATGCAATAATCGCAAACGATGGTGTAAAAGAACCATCAAAAAAGGTGCAAAACGTTTGCGATGGCGGAGCCATCAAACAAGGTTCAGATTTTAGTTGCGTGTGCGATGCAGGGCATACGGTTCAGTCCAATGAACTGTTTGTGATGAGGCGGTACAAAAGAAACGGGCAGCCTAATGAAGGCGTGTGCGATATACAGCATACGATTCACTGGGATGAACTGTTTGTGATTAGGCAACAAAAAAGAAACGGTCAGCCAGATCAAGGTGTGTGTGATTGAGGGCATACGCTTCAGAAGGATTAACTGTTTACGATTAGGCAACAGAACCGAAACGGGTCAGCCAGATCAAAGTGTCTGCGATTGATGGCATACACTTCACATGGATGAACTGTTTGCGATTAGCCACAACAAACTGAAACATTTAGATAGATCAACGTGTGTGCCTTAGACGGGCACACACATTCTGATTAAAAGAAGTGTGCGCGATGGTAATAACGAGCGCGCACGGTTGTTGGAACACGACGTGTGCTGACATTGCCTATTGCGGTGCACCCTTTGGTGCAAACGCCACGTACGCGGCCGAGAAGGCGTACGTGCCAATGTTATGCCTTCCGGGAATGGTGCCGCACTTATAACCGTCAGTAAATTTTGAGCATGCGTCCCGTCACATTCCATTCCAAATTGCAAACCTGTTCACACCGATCAAAACCTAAACGGTTTCCCACTCAGGAGTGTGTTAGTACTCGGTTATAAATACTACTACTCCAAGATGACTACACATTCCTCCTCAACTCCTCATCCACAAAAACAAACAAGTCATTCATCATCGTTACCTTGCGTCTGCCATGGCCAGCGTGAGTTCTGGGTCGAGAGATTGCCACCAGGGAGAGGCGAGCCTGGAAGCGGAAGCACGAGAGATGTCCCGCCACGCCGCAAAAGTAGCCAACATGTCCCGCCGCGCGGCCGTAGCAGCAGAGAGGTCCCGCCGTGCCGTCTATGCAGCAGACTAGTCCGGCCGCGCCGCGGAAGCAGAAGAGATGGCCCGCCGCGCCGCGAATGCAGCAGAGATGTCCTCCCGCGCCACGACGGCCTGGGAAAATGTCTCCCAGGCAGCAAAATCCCCTGCTAATCCCCCAGCACGCAGTTGTCCAACCTGGGTTTTTAGATAGTGGCGAGCACTCTTACAGGCGCATGCGTGCCCTCATCCTTAGGCAGATGGATCAGATCTCCAGCTGGGCGAGGTTGCAGGATGACCTGAAAGCCTCGTTTGAACAGTCTACCGCCGTCATCCAGCAACTAAATGAGAGCAATGCGAAGCACCGGGATGAGCGCGACCTGCTGAGGGCGAAGATCGTCGGAAGTGCGGAGCAGGAGGAGCAGACCACTGCCTTGTTGAAGAGGACCGGCGTCATCGTCAAGAAACTTATGGACGCGAATGCCATGCTGCACATCGAGCGCAGAAGGCTGGTGGAGGAATCCGTGGATGCTCTCAAGCACCATCTTGAGGACAAGAAAGAGCTCATCGCCGCTCGCCGCATAGACTAGTTCCCACGGCCTGCAGCAACGCATCAAGAAAGTAAGATCAGCGAGCCAGATTGTTATCTTCCTTCTTCTTTTGCCCTTGTGTATTTCGGGCGTTGCCCATGTGGCTTTTTTAATTATGTTCCTAAATATGTAAGACAATTATTATCCACTATCATCGTCCTTATATTCATCATGCTTGCTATAAGTCGCAGTCGATGCTATATAGGTCCGTCGGATCTTACATCAAGACCCGTGCAAAACTTTCTTTTCAGATTTTCATTTCTCTCTCTTAAATCTCAGCCCAGTGAGACATATAGCCACGCCGTAGAACAGGTGCTCGGGAGCCATTAATGGAGACGTTGGGAGGGAGGTGCGCAGCGGGTAGCGGTCAAAGGGCTCTCCTGCCGATGAGCACGCGCAGGGGTCTGATCGCACGCCCCCCGTACTCAAATAGCTACCCCACACGGCACCTCCTAGCCAATAAAAAAAGGGGACGCGTGGCGGCACGCAATCGGTAAGTTGAGCGCCCACGGTTTCAATAATACTTATGTTTCTGATTTGTGACGTGACAACACTTGTTCCAAAATGACTTTGTTGATTGTTAATGTGTGCGCCTTCGCAAATCTGATAGAAAAATTACCACAGACCACTGCCTTGTTGAAGAGGACCGGCATCATCGTCGAGAAACTTATGGACGCGAATGCCATGCTGCACATCGAGCGCAGAAGGCTGGTGGAGGAATCCGTGGATGCTCTCAAGCACCATCTTGAGGACAAGAAAGAGCTCATCGCCGCTCGCCGCGGAGACTAGTTCCCACGGCCTGCAGCAACGCATCAAGAAAGTAGAGATCAGCGAGCCAGATCGTTATCTTCCTTCTTCTTTTGCCCTTGTGTATTTCGGGCGTTGCCCATGTGGCTTTTTTTAATTATGTTCCTAAATATGTAAGACAATTATTATCCACTGTCATCGTCCTTATATTCATCATGCTTGCTATAAGTCGCAGTCGATGCTATATAGGTCCGTCGGATCTTACATCAAGATCCGTGCAAAACATTCTTTTCAGATTTTCATTTTTCTCTCTTAAATCTCAGTCCAGTGAGACATATAGCCACGCCGTAGAACAGGTGCTCGGGAGCCATTAATGGAGACGTTGGGAGGGAGGTGCGCAGCGGGTAGCGGTCAAAGGGCTCTCCTGCCGATGAGCACGCGTAGGGGTCTGATCGCACACCCCCCGTACTCAAATAGCTACCCCGCACGACACCTCCTAGACAATAAAAAAAGGGGACGCGTGGCGGCATGTAATTGGTAAGTTGAACGCCCACGGTTTCAATAATACTTATGTTTCCGATTTGTAACGTGACAGCACTTGTTCCAAAATGACTTTGTTGATTGTTATTGTGTGCGCCTTCGCAAATCAGACAGAAAAATTACCACAGCATGTTGGTGCCATGTCATGACACCATGCCTAGTTTCATGATTTTCAGGCGTGTTTGGATTTACAGGAATTAAAAAACCAAGTTTCTCAATCTTTCCGGCCGAGCCACGATGCCCAGATGTTTGAATTTCATTCCCATTTCTTGCATGGGACCTACAAATTCACCCAAGGACACACATGTAATTTTTAAAACAACTTTGGTGCACTGGAGCCTGTGCTTGTAGTTCAAATTTGAATTATGCACATTAAATGCGCAGAAACTCAATTAATGTATAAAAAGGCCAAACGAACCTGGAATAATTCCAAAATTTAGCACGATACTTCTATTTGGTCTAATCTGCCTGTGTAAAAAGTTAAGGTGGGAGAAGGTAGTGTACGTATGTCGTTTCGCACATGGAGGTGACACTTTCCCTCTCGGAACCACGAGTCTTCTTCAGGGAAGCTCTGGTTTGCAGGAAGCTTACACCAAAGCTTGTCCCAATTCGGCCAAAAAATTACCGCAGCATGTTGGTGCCATGTCATGACACCATACCAAGTTTCATGATTTTCAGGCGTGTTTCGGATTTACAGGAATTAAAAAACCAAGTTTCTCAATCTTTCCGGCCGAGCCACGATGCCCAGATGTTTGAATTTCATTCCCATTTCTTGCATGGGACCTATAAATTCACCCAAGGACACACATGTGATTTTTCAACCAACTTTGGTGCACTTGAGCATGTGCTTGTAGTTCAAATTTGAATTATGCACATTAAATGCGCAGAAACTCAATTAATGTATAAAAAAGGCCAAACAAACCTGGAATAATTCCAAAATTTAGCACGATACTTCTATTTGGTCGAATCTGCCTGTGTAAAAAAATTAAGGTGGGAGAAGGCAGTGTACGTATGTCATTTCGCACACGGAGGTGACACGTTCCCTCACGGAACAACGAGTCTTCTTGAGGGAAGCTCCGGTTTGCAAGAAGCTTACACCAAAGCTTGTCCCAATTCGGCCAAAAAAATTACCGCAGCATGTTGGTGCCATGTCATGACACCATGCCAAGTTTCATGATTTTCACGCGTGTTTTGGATTTACAGGAATTAAAAAACTAAGTTTCTCAATCTTTCCGGCCAAGCCACGACGCCCAGATGTTTGAATTTCATTCCCATTTCTTGCATGGGACCTTTAAATTCACCCAAGGACACACATGTTATTTTTCAACCAACTTTGGTGCACTGGAGCATGTGTGATGCGGAGCATCCTACGGACATCACCATGTCAAGAGTCCGTTTGGCAAGTGACACGTGCGACATCTACTTCACATACATAAAGGTGAATCATCTCCTTTACACGTGTTCAGTTAACCCCTTCGAGGATGGTATACTACTTCACACCCCTCTTGTGTGCATGCATAGGTATTGTCGGAATGCTATGGACGACGAGGAGGAGTGCGAGCGCAAGTGTACAACTACACCATGCGAGGGAAGCATGGAAGAGAAGATGAAAGAAATGGAGCTGCTACAAGCTACAGCCACCGGACGTCCGGACGCCACCGGACATCCGGCACCTGACGCATCCCAGACGGCCGCAAGAACTACAGCTGACGTCCGCCAAGTCCCAGCGCCCGGACGTCCGCCAAGTCCCAGCGCCCGGACGTCCGACAACCTCCGGAATTCCGATGCCACTACACCCGAGAAGAATCAGCGGACTTCCGACGCGCGCCAGACATCCGGACCGTACCAAGCCACCGGACGTCCGACCCCCACCGGTCTTCCGGTACCTGCCTATGCGCAGCCGCGGGCCTTTGGCCTTGTATACCTCTCCCACTTACCCCTTCATGGCTTAGACTATAAATAGACCACCTCCACCTCCTTTCTAGGGTTAGCAAAGTGATAGCTCATTTGTATGTGAGCTTTGCTCCTACCTTCCTCTACTCTTGAGAGAGAGAGAGAGAGAGAGAGAGAGACCACCACTCCCATGGAGTTCAAGACCTCCATGTGAGAAGATCCTGCAGGATATATCATTAAGACCCCTCATGGGAAGATCCGTCTAGGATATCATCAAGACCTCCTCATGGAGATGAACTTTACCTTGTATCTTTCCCTTTGTTGTTCATGTACCTTGTGGATCTTGTGTGTTTGATTGTCTAGTAGATGTGTGATTGGACTTGTTCTTGAGAGTTTCCCCTTGTGATTTCTCTCCGTTCTTCCCCGTGTTCTTCGTGTTCTTCGAGGGAATCCACTCCAATCGTGAAAGATCGGGCTACTAGGGTTCTACCATACATCATCTTGGATCAGAGCCAGCTTGTCTCATGATATCATCTTGGTATCATGAGCCACATTGATCATGAATTTGGAGCCCCTACCCCTCTTTTTCTAGCTTGATTTTGCTGTGTTCTTCCCCAATTTCGAAAATCCCCACCAAAAATAGCCCCATTTTTTTGTGATTTGTTGGTTTTGATGAAGTTTTGTTGATTTTGATCCATGGATTTGTTTGGCTTCGAATGGATCTAGCATCTCCCCAAGTTTCGCCACTTTCCATCCATGAAATTTGCTCAATTTTGACCCCAAAATCATCAAATTCCGCCCAAAATCGCGCCCCGGATCTCAAATCTCGCGTTGACCCCGATACACCGGACGACCGACACTTTACCGGACGTCCGGAGCCCCAGGAACCACCGGACGACCGCAACCCCAAACCCGAGTTGAAATCAGCGGATTTCCGAGCCGACAGGACATCCGACGACCGGACATCCGTCCATTTCCGGACGTCGGCTACCTGTAGATATCAACTTCGGCTGATTTTTGTTTAGGCCATAACTAATTCATCCAAACTCCGATTTTGACGTTCTTTAGCTCATTTTGAAGCTATTGACATCCCCCATCCCACAAAAATACTACCAACATCATTTGACTTCATAATTTTTTTGGAACTTTGGCATGTTTGCCTAGAGCCTTAACCACATCATCCGCATTACCACCATAGACTTCCGCAACCTAACCCATTTTGCTTGCCTTAGCATTAGTGGTTGCTTGAGTAGTGATTTGAGTCTCCTAAGGTGTTTCGACTACTTAGGGACGGTTACTTCTTCATCAACCACCACCATAACTTCTGCATAGGCGTGCCCACCATACACTTACGCCACCCCAACATAAGCCAATTTTGTTTGAGCTTGTTTGAGTTGTGGCTTGTGTCTCCTAAGGTGTTTCGGCTACTTAGGGACGTCAACTTCAACTTCGACACGCATAACCCATCATCCCACTTCTGCATTGCCAAGTGCAAAACTACCACCGCTTTCCGCTATCACCATTTGACTTTTGTCCTTGAGATTTTGAGTTGTGGTTTTTCCGTTTCCTAGGGTGTTTCGGCTAACTAGGAACGGGTTGACATCGGCAACACCGCATCTCATCATCGCCAAGGACGGTAACCTCGATGACACCATTGTATATTCCCCTTGCAATTGCATTGTTAACCCCTAGCCCATTTTGCATCACTTGCCTATCGAGACTAGCCATTTGAGTATTGCCGGCAACGTTACTTGTGCACATTAGTGATCTAGACCTTCCATTGCATACATACCATATCATCTTGGTATCATCATATCATCTCTTGTGTCACAAGATTGTTCCCGCATATACACAATTTCTATCTTGGTTTGTGCATTTCGCATAAGTGGCCATATAAAAAAAGAATAAGCTTTTAAGCAAAAAGAGAGAGCAAAGAAGCTTGTAAGCAAGTGTCATAGCATCATACCACATTGCATATAAGATTGTCATATCCGATCATCTTGGATCATCTTCAGAGAAACACCAGGAACCATACATACATAGCATACATGGGATAGAAAGTTCATCCATTTTTCATCTTATAGGTTGTGCACAAGTGTCGTATCCGCCTATTGAGCAATCGTGCTAGCGTATCTCTTGAGTTGCGCAACACGAGCGTTTTCCATGGACTCCACATTTTTTGCTCCTTCCTTTGTTGCATGACCCCATTTATCTTTCCGTGTGTGTGTTTCCGTGTGCCACATATTGCTAGTGGTCTACTTTTTAGGTGTGATGGATAGGCTTTACTTGATAGGTGTGAGTGAACAAGTCCGGTGTGATGGATAGGCTATTGGTCTACTTATTACCAAGTTACATTTTACATCAAATTTTTGTTCCACTATCCTCACCGAGCTACTCCATAAGCTTTACTTGATAGGTGTGAGTGAACAAGTCTGGTACCAATTCCACTATTTTTTCATCTCACATTGAGTGAAACGGGGTACATCCTCAACTTTGGGAAAAGTAACTTGGTATCGTTTATCTCATTTCCTACTCACCTCTACTTGAGTCTTGTGATGGATAGGCAAAGCATTTCACCTTTGGTCTACAACAACAATGACGAGTTCGATGCCACGAACAACTTCAACGATGCCAAGATGCAAGCTCAAATGGAGGAGAGCAAAGCCCTCATCAAGTCCTATAAGCGATCTTCCTCATCTTCGAGAAGACGCTCAAGAGCACATGCTTTCGAGCTACCATCTCCAGAAAAATCACATTGGCATCAACACCATCACCAACAAGAACATGAAGGTCAAGAGCTCAACGCCAGCAACCACTCAATGACTTCACCATCTCCCTTGGCATCTTCACCAAACGACTTCAAGGCATCTTCGCCTACGGACATACGACATCTTCGCCCACAAGCACCTCAAGAGAAGCTCCCCAAGATCAAGTCCCCGACTTCCACTAGCTACTACGACCTCGACACCGACCACAAGATTCCTTTCTATGGGACTCAAGAACCCGAGGAGTATCTCGAGTGGGAGCGCCTCATGGACGACTACCTCAAGCTACATCAAGTCCCTTTAGAAGATCAAGTGAAGTGTTCCACAAGAAACTTCCACGACTACGCATCGGTATGGTGGATTCACACACATTCGAAGAGCTATGACATGAGTTGGCCCAAGACGAAGAGAGCTTTACGGCGAGAGTTCGTGCCTCCAACCTACACGGAACAACTTCTACGCCAATTGGAGAACACCATCCAAGGATCCTAGTCCATCGACGCGTACTTCAAGGAGATGAAGATTGCCTTGCGACGAGCTAGCGTGGACGACCCCATTTCGATGAAGTTACACTTCATGATGGGATTGAACAACGACATCTGTAAGACTATCTTCCTCGAGAACTACAAGTCCCTTGACGACTACTACATTGGTACTCTCAAGGCGAAACAAGAACTCATGAAGGCCAAGGCTTCTCGACCCCAAGCACACTTCTCGAAGACCAAGCTCCAACACGGCGATCATGAGGCTAGTATCACGACGATGTCCAAGCCCGACGAGCTCCAAGACGATGCTCCCAACTTAGACTTCACCGCCATCCCTCTTTGTGGCATTGATGATGCCGAGTCTACTTCGACTCTTTTTAAAGACGGTGCGGCGACGAGTACGACTACGGAGACCCTCAAGGACCAAGCTTTGGAGGCGAGCGACAAGGTGGTGGGCAAGGATGATGCTTCCATCTTTGGAGGTGATAGTGATGATGTGGCATCTTTGGCCTTCATCCACGGCGACGATGACGAGATGATCGAACATGGGATTTTCCCTTCGGTCATAGAGGAGAGCGATGATGTGCCATCTTCGGCCTTCATCCACGACGATGGCGACGAGACGGTTGAGCATGGGATTTTCCCTTCAAACCATGGCGACGTATGATGACTTGAGTGATTTTAGCCACCATATTGAGAATGAGAGTGACTTCACCACTAGCCCCATATATGATGTGTTGCCCTAATTCCCATGTGAGGAGAGCCACAACCCCCACCACTTGAGTGAGATGAGTGACTCCACCATATGTGAGTTTGAGTGCACCTATTTTGAGGGAGTGAGTGAACCACCACATAGAGAGAGTGAGATAGTTGATAGGGCATACGAGGCCACTTCGATTTCTAACGACTTACCCTCTACCTCTATTGTGTCTTCTCATTTGGTGCTAGGTCCCATATATGATGACGCGCCGATTCGCGACGACCACGTCCTCCCTTTGGACAAGACGATGGCCATGGTGGAATATGATGCACCCCCCACATGGTTCCATCAAGATGATGATATTAACCACCATTTGGTCTTTCCCACCTCACCTACACCACTTGAGTGGAATGAACAAGGTAACATAGGTGAAGGTGATGCTCTAGTCCCACTAGTGGACATTCTTGACATTGATTGCTTGCATGATTTTGATCCACCTATTTCCATGCTTCATGCTAGTGCGACTTCCTCATGTGATGATTTATTGCCCATTTATGATGAGTATGATAATTGCCATGTGGAGTCTATTAGTTGTGATGCCATGTTACATAGGATTTCTTGTGACAATTCTCTAGGTCACATCATGTTTGACAATCCGCTTGACTTGTCATATGCTATGCATGAGATCAATCATATGTCATATTTGCAATCTCTTCGTAGTGACTATGCATATGCCATTACCATAAACCCAATTTGCACATATGGCATAGTTGACAAACCCATGGTTATTGGCATTTGTTTTTCTTGTGATGATATTGATATGCTTCCTTTGCATCATTTATCTCATATGCCATGCCATGACCACCTAGCTTCGAGTATGCATTGTTTTGGATGTTGTCCATTTTCTCCATATGATGTTTCCAATATTGCTCATGAGGAGACCCCCATGGTTTCCTCATACATTTTAGGAGATTTTGATCCATCCCATTCATTGCATGATCCCAATACTTGTGTGCACAATATGCTCCCCATGAATAAACATGCTATTGATGTGCCATATTCTTGTATGCTAAATTTGCATCCCCATCCTGTCATACACAATAACTATTCTTTCATGATGAATGACATGTTCTTATACCATGCATAAAATTTCTTGAGTGTTTGATTGTCTAGTGGATGTGTGATTGGACTTGTTCTTGAGTGTTTCCCCTTGTGATTTCTCTCCGTTCTTCCCCGTGTTCTTCGTGTTCTTCGAGGGAATCCACTCCAATCATGAAAGATCGGGCTACTAGGGTTCTACCCTACATCAATGTTGATGCGGAGCATCCCAAGGTCATCCCATTGATAAGGACATTACTACCTTGGATACGACCAAAAATATTGCATACATGCATATTTGTCAGGTGATTTCCAGTGCAAACTATTCAATAATCTATTTAAGTTCTCCAGAACAAAAATCCTTCACACACTTTTGTGTTTTGTCTAATTGCAGGTGTATGGGACATTTGTACAATCCACATATGAAGATAAGGCAAAAGGAGAAGTTTAGGTTCTGTTCAAAAAGTCCTCTCACGTCACTTTTGGGCCAAGAGAAGATAGAGTCCAAGTCTATCACGTTCTGGATTCAGATTCGGACTGCACAGACATACCTGAATCAAAACGCCACCAACTTTTTCATACGGACTCCGAATTGGGTGATTCTTTTTTTCTTGGAAAGTAGATTTCGTCCTCTTTCCAACCCAATTGGATTCACCTTTAAATTCGTCGGAGCATTGAGATATGGACGAAACAATCTGACGCTGCAGCAGAATCCGAGTCAAACAACAAGTCCAAAGAAGTTGCATCACCTCCACTTGGGCCCATGAGCTTTGTACGACCTAGGGTTGGTTTTAGGCTGCCTTGGGACGTCCTCCCACCTCCTTGGCCGCCACCCCTTGCTCCTATATAAGTAGATCCATCTAGTAGCTTTTTCCTGGGGATTTGTTTAGTTAAAAATTAGCCATTGCAACTTCGTGTACTTCGTTTGTGTCCAACGACCAGACCAAGACCGCTTACGGATCCCCACCATTATCAATACTTCATATATATTCGCAATATTCAGATTGCTTTATCATATTCTTGCTCGTTCTTCGATTGCTTGCAGGAATAGACCTTCGTGGTCAGGCTGATAGTGCTTCCGGCATCGTCAGTAACCTCAAGAGATTGGTTTAGCGATTGCTAAGGCGCAACGTCATGCACGTTTGTAGTCGGATCGTCAAAGTCGACTCCACCAAATCGATAGTTATCATCTCATCGAAAGATCGGGACACCCTCGCCTCTATCAAGTGGTATCAGTTTTCAGGTTGCTCGGTGAGAATTTCCAGTTTCCCCTAGATTAGATTTATTTTCTTACCTATTGTCCAAGAAAAAGCCACAAAAAAGTAGGTCTATTCATCCTATTGTCCAAGCCAGTCCGAGCCTTTGCAATTTTCTTTTCATTGTTTGCATTATTGAATTATCGGTTACATCGTCGTGTCGAGTTGCTGGTCTTAGGGTCTAGTTCGTTTAGAGTTTCGAGTTCTGTTCACATTAGTCACGTCGCCGCTGCATCGTTATCCCTTCCGCTGTCCACCACACCATCCATCAATTTCCACCACGTGCTACCCATAGTTCATTGTCACAATCATAGTTGAGGTCGTTCACATCTTCGCTTGATCCAATCTGCATCTTATCTAGTTTGTCCTGGAAAGAGGGAGAGAAAAAAAGACAAAGAAAAAAAAGAGAAAAAAAAAGAAAAAGAAGTCAGAGTAAAAAAAAGAGAGAAAGAAAAAGAAAAAAAAGTGTGAGAAAAAAAGAGAGAACAAAAAAACAAAATTCAGATCTATCTAGACTCATAAGCAAGGGGTGGCGGCCAAAGAGGTGGGAGGACGTCCCAAGGCAGCCTAAAACCAACCCTAGGTCGTACAAGGCTCATGGGCCCAAGTGGAGGTGATGCAGCACCTTTGGACTTGTTGTTTGACTCGGATTCTGCTGCAGCGTCAGATTGTTTCGTCCATATCTCAACGCTCCGGACGAATTTAAAGGTGAATCCAATTGGTTGGAAAGAGGACGAAATCTACTTTCCAACAAAAAAGGAATCACCCAATTCGGAGTCCGTATGAAAAAGTTGTTGGTGTTTTGAGTCAGGTATGTCTGTGCAGTCCGAATCTGAATCCAGAACGTGATAGACTTGGACTCTATCTTCTCTTGGCCCAAAAGTGACGTGAGAGGACTTTTTGAACAAAACCTAAACTTCTCCTTTTGCCTTATCTTCATATGTGGATTGTACAAATGTCCCATACACCTGCAATTAGACAAAAAAAGTGTGTGAAGTATTTTTGTTCTGGATAACTTAAATAGATTATTGAATAGTTTGCACTAGAAATCACCTGACAAATATGCATGTATGCAATATTTTTGGTCGTATCCAAGGTAGTAATGTCCTCATCACCCATGGACCTACCTACGTCTCCCACAACACCACTTGGACCTATGACAAGAGCCCGAGCAAAGGCTATCGAAGATAAGGTGAACTCGCTCCTTTCTGAACTACCACTTTCTATACATGAGACATGGTTGCTACCTCAAGCGGAAACACTATGTGTGATCAGGTACTTGGAGGAAAGCCACGGAACATCTACATCCAATGGACAAGAAGACGAGGACACCAAGTGCGAAGGACAAGAAGAAGAGCCGCCACAGAAGCTACAGCCACCGGACGACCGGTCCAGACTGGACGTCCGGCCCCTGAAGGTCACGCCAGCCCAAGGTAACCAGGCCATCTAATGCTACAGTGGCCGGACGTCTGCCCAGGACCGGACGTCCGACATCTCCCAGGCCATGGACGGCCGAACCTCTCTGTACGACCGTCGTCAATTCAACATAACATAATTTACGGAAGTCCGAGGATCCCCGAACGATCGGACGTCGACGAGCCACCGGACGACCGATACCTTACGGACGTCCGGCCCCTGGCTGTGTCCAGTTGCGGGCTGAGGCCCATGTACCCCTTCACTTTGCCCCCCTTTTGTACTATGACAATAAATAGACCTCTCCCTCCTAGCTAGGGTTAGCGTTGTGATAGCTCATTTGTGAGATACAGCCTCGCTCATCCATACGGATCTACTCCTCGAGATTGAACGCGGCCCCTCTTCGGATAAGATCCACCTTGGATTCAAGACACCCTCTTGGGTGGCCCCATCAAAACCTCCTCACGGAGAACCGGTTACCCTATGTATCGTCCCTTGTTGATCGTAGATCGTGTATCTCTTTGTGTTTCGAGGATCTAGCACATGTGCAATCGAATCTTATTGGTTTGAGTGATTCTCTTGTCTTTTCGTTCATGTTTCCCCTCGTGTTCTTCGTGTTCCTCGTTGGGATCCGCTCCTTTTGTGAAAGATCGGCCATCTAGGGTTCCACCTCCCCTCTTTGTTTTCTAGATTGATTTTGTTGATTTTGTCCCAAATTCAAAAATTCCCCACAAAAATAGCCCCAAATTTTTATTATGATTTGTTGGTGTGATTATGTTTTGTTGGATTTGATCCATGGATTTGCTTTGCCATGAGTGGATCTAGCTTTCCCCTATCATCTCCACCATTTCCATCCGCAAAATCACCCGGATTTGACGGTTTTTTAACCTCTCCACGACGAACTCTAGCAGTTCATCCCATGCCCGAGATCGCATAGGCACGGACGTCCGACAGCTTCCGGACGTCCAACGACCGGACAACCGTTCCACCACCGGGCGTCTGAAGTTTCCTGACGAAACTGAAAAAGTTCAGTTCGGCTACCAACACCTCTCCACCTCCACCTCCGCATACGCACTCCAATACCTCCACCACTTCCGCATAGCACCACCATTGCTTTTCTGCTACCACCTCCGACAATTTTGACACATTTTTGTTTTGAGATTTTGAGTTGTGGTTCCCGTGTCCTATTGTGTTTCGGCTATTTAGGTACGGTGCGACATCAACATCACCACCACTCATCTTCGACTCAACGGTAACTTCGACGACATCTTTGTCTCCTACCTTGCATTGCATTGATAACCCCATAGCCTTACTTTTGCGTAGCTTACCCATCGAGACTAGCCTTTGTGTATTGCCGGCAACGTGACTTGTGCACATTAGTGATCATACTTCCCATAGCATACATACCATATCTTTGTGGTTCATATCTTGGTATCATCTCTTCTGTCACAAAGTTGTCATTGCATATACTCAATAGCTACCTTGGTTCGTGAAGTTTTGCATGAGAAAAGACCTCCAAAGAGAAAGAGCCAAACAAGCTTTTAAGCACAAGAGGAAAGATAAGCAAAGAGCTTATAAGCAAGAACCTTAGCATCATACTACATTAAGATTGTCATACTTGATCATCTTGGATCATATCATAGGAATACCATACATATAGCATATTTGGGATAGAAGTCGTTGCAATTTTGCATAGTTGGTTGTGCACAAGTTCGTATCCGCCTATTGTGCAATCGTGCTAGCATCTCTCTAGTGTTGTGCAACAAGAGCATTTTCGTGGATTCCACATTTTGGCTCATTCCTTGGTTGCACGACCCCACTTATCTATTTGCGTGTGTGTTTCCGTGTACCTTACCTTAGTATTGGTCTACTTGTTGCATTTGCGAATTTGTGAATCTTTTCCAACATTATTCAAGCTCATTAACAATTGCATCAAATTTTCTGCCACCATCCTAACCGAGCTCCACCATAAGCTTTTACTTGTGTAGGTGTGAGAAACCGATAAGAATTGGTACCAATTGTGATATTTCCTTGTTCCACATTTGAGTGATCATTGATCCATCTTCAACATCGGTCAAGGTACATTTGGTATACGTTTTTCTCTTTCTCCCACTCACATATTTCACTTGGAATGATGGATAGGCCAAGTACTTCTACCAACCCACTCTTCATCGAGCAAGACGACGACATGTCCTCCTACGTCACCAAGAGCCACCTCTTTGGCGCACAACGAGCTTCGCATCAAGAGCAACAAGCAATGAGCGACCGCATCGACCATCTCGCCACCGACTTGCGACTCTCCGACCAACGTACAAGAGACTACATCGACAACAAGCTCGACGAACACAAACAAGAGAATGAGACAAGAATGGACGAGATTCGTGCCTTGTTGGTCAACCACTCTTCTACCACTTCGTCCTACTCAAGACGGAGCCGCTCGAGTCAACACTCCGACGACACTATCTCCGGTTTAAGTACTCCGACATCAAACACTCTTCGATGAGCCGCGCACCAAGACCGTCAAGCAAACCGCAATCCTCTATTCGACAGCAACTCTCAAGAACAAGTTCGAGCGCAAGAACATGGCACCGCCAAAACCAAGCTACATTCACGCAAGCACAAGAACGGCAACGCCTACACCAACAACAAGAAGAGGAGCGAGCGCGACTACACCAAGATGCACAAGATGCTGAGGCACAACGCCAAGAACAACAACTACGTGAAGCTCAAGCACTTGAGGCGCAACGTGCCCTTCGAGATTCTAGTCGAGCCATAGCCACGCGCAACCGGCAAGCTCGTGAGCAACAAGAAGTGCTTCGTGATGAAGTTCAAGAACGAATTTATCAATCACGTGTGCATCGTCAAGCTCCTCAAGCTCCTCCACACGCTCGACAAGCTCCTCGTCAAGCTCGACAAGACCCTCACTTTGAACACGAGCATGAAGACAATGAAAATCATCCACAACAAGAGCAACATGAGGACGATAACCCTCCTCGCCAAGAGCAACATGAGGACGACAACCCTCCTCACCAAGAGCAACATGAATTTGTCAATCCTCAACGACATGGGCGTCACCATCCCTGACCCCAACACAATGTAGAACAACGCTACGGCAAGCTCAAGTTCACCATGCCCAAGTTCACCGGAAGCAATGACCTCGAAGAGTACATATCATGGGCATTGAAAGTCGACAAGATCTTTCACTTGCACAACTATGAAGAAGAAAAGAAGACCGCGATGGCATCCTTTGAGTTCCAATACTACGTCCTCATTTGGTGGGAACAAGTCATTGAGCGCCACGAGGTAAGAGGTGAACCACCCATCACAACTTGGGATAAAATGAAGGATGTCATGAGAGCACGCTTCGTGCCAAACTAATACAACCGCGATCTCTTCAAGAAACTCCAACTACTCAAGCAAGGAACCAGGAGTGTTGAAGAGTACTACAAGGAAATGGAGATTGCCGTGATACGAGCCAATGTCACGGAAGATGATGAGCAAACTATGGCACGTTTCTTGAATGGACTCAATTATCCTATCAAGAAGATCGCCGACTTCCAACCATACTCGAACCTCATCGAGCTAGTGCATCAAGCTACCAAAGCGGAATGTCAAGTGCAAGATGACTTCAAGTATGCCAAGTTCTCATCCAAGTCCTATGGTTTCTCCAACACCCAAGCTTCAACGACCACAACACCTTCTACCTCAACAAAGCCATCTACAACCAACGGCGACAAGTCAAGTTACAAGAAAACTTCGACAACTTCAAGTCATCCTCCTACTACAAGCAACTTCAAGCCGAGAGCTTCATCATCATCTACCCCAACCGATGAGACCATCAAGACAAGCTCCTTCAAATGCTTCACATGCGGCGGCCGAGGTCACAAGTCCTATGAGTGTACAAACAAGCGCACCATGATCCTCAACGACAACGGAACCTATGATTCCATGAGTGAAGAGGAAATGGAAGCCCTTGAGCAAGTGGCCATGCACCGGCAAGTGAACGAAGATGAAGATAATCAAGTCTTTTGTGATGAGGATTTGAGCCCCGCTCCCGTTGTCTCCAAGGTCTTGACTCTGCAACATCAACAAGACGAAGACCAAAGATGCCATATCTTCCACACCAAGGCCGGCATTAATGGAAGGTCCGTCAAGGTCATCATCGATGG
The DNA here is from genome assembly GCF_018294505.1 of Triticum aestivum. Classification (NCBI taxonomy): domain Eukaryota; kingdom Viridiplantae; phylum Streptophyta; class Magnoliopsida; order Poales; family Poaceae; genus Triticum; species Triticum aestivum. Next base: position 246,178,683 of record NC_057802.1, on the reverse strand, counting down.
AGGAAGTTGCCATAACTTAGCAAGTGAAGAACTATGCTCCAAGCTAGGAATGGTCAAGATGAAGCACCCTCACCCCTACAAGGTTCAATGGCTAAGTGATTTCGGCACACTCAAAGTGGAGCACACCCCACAAGTTTCCTTCAAGATAGGAGCATATGAGGACACTTTGGAGTGTGACGTCGTTCCAATGTCCGTTTGCTACCTCCTTCTTGGACGGCCATGGCAATTTGACCGAGGCGTCATCCACAACAGGCGTACAAACCACTATAGCTTCAAGATGAAAGGAAAGGAGTACGTGCTATGACCTATGTGTCCAAGCATAGTGATCGCCGACAAGCAAACCACCCATCATGGAGAGACTAGCGAGAGAGCGAACCACCAAAAAGAGAGTTAGCGCCACAAGCCAAAATTGAGTGCCTCCATGATGAGCGACAAGAAAAACTAAGTTCTATTTGCCACCAAACGTGAGATGAGAGAAGTGTGTGCGAACCCATCAAGTGTTATGCACTATGTCCTCTTGTGCAAGGGCGAGGCACCAAAAACTAACACCTCTCACAATCTACCTCTAGTGTTATCTTCTCTTTTGCAGGAATTCCAAGACGTTTTCCCCGATGAGCTAGCTCCGGGTCTACCTCCACTACGAGGCATTGAGCACCGAATCGACCTCATCCCCAGAGCACCCCTTCCTAACAAGGCTCCATATCGCGTCAACCCCGAAGAAACCAAAGAAATACAAAGGCCAGTAAAGCAACTCATAGATCATGGACATGTGCGTGAAAGTTTGAGTCCTTGTGCCTTACCAGTCATTCTTGTGCCAAAAAGAGACGGTAGCTTTCGCATGTGTTCCAATTGTAGACCTATCAATGCCATCACCGTTCGCTATAGGCACCCTATTCCACGCCTTGATGATATGCTAGATGAACTTTGCGGAGCCACCATATTCTCTAAAATTGACCTTAAAAGTGGCTACTATCAAATCCGCATCCACGAAGGTGATGAATGGAAAACCGCCTTTAAGACCAAGTTTGGCTTATATGAATGGCTTGTCATGCCAATGGGTTTATCGGAAGCACCCGGTACTTTCATGCGTCTTATGCATTATGTGTTTCGCCCTTACACTGGTGAGTTCGTTGTGGTCTACCTCAACGATATCCTTGTTTTTAGCAAATCTCTCAAAGATCATGTCACCCACCTTCGAACCGTGTTGCAAAATCTTCGAAAAGAACGTCTCTATGATAACATGGACAAATGCCTTTTTGGCGATGATAAGCTTGTTTCCTTGGGTTTTGTTGTGTCTTCTAAGGGTGTTCATGTTGATGAATCTACGATCAATGCTATTAAAACTTGGCCCCAACCAACCAACTTGCAACAAGTGCGTAGTTTTCTTGGTTTAGCAATTTTCTATCGTAGATTTGTGAGATTTTAGCACAATTGCTTCACCTATGCATGCTTTGAGTAAGAAAAATGCGCCTTTTGTTTGGGGACCATCCCAAGACACCGCTTTGAATGAGCTTAAGAATTTGCTTACTCATGCTCCCGTGCTTGCATTACCCAACTTTGACAAACCTTTTGACATTCATTGCGATGCTAGTGGTAATGGCATAGGAGGTGTGTTAACGCAAGAGAAGCGCCCAATTGCTTATTTTAGCAAAAAACTTTCCGGAGCGCAACTCAATTACCCCATCTATGACAAAGAGCTTTATGCTTTAGTGCGAGTTTTGCGTCAATGGGAACATTATCTTCGCCCTCATGAATTTATCATTCATATCGATCATGAAACGCTCAAGTATCTTAAGGGTCAAACTAAGTTGAACAAACGTCATGCTAAGTGGAGTGAATTCATAGAGTCTTTTGCTTACATCATCAAATACATAAAAGGCAGAGAAAATGTTGTGGCGGATGCGCTTTCCCGTATATGCATGCTTGTTACTCAACTTGAATTGGATGTCATTGGTTTTGAGCACATAAAAGACTTGTATAAGCATGCTCCAACTTTTGCTATTCCTTATGCCAAGTGTTTGAAGCACACATCTTGGGAACGCTATTACATCAAAGACGATTATCTTATGATAGCTAACAAACTTTGCATTCCCGAGTCTTCTCTTCGTTTGTTACTTTTGCAAGAAAGCCATGGAGGACTAATGGGACACTTTGGACGTGACAAGACATATGCTACGCTCTCCAAGAACTATTTTTGGCCCAAGATGTTTCGCAGCGTCTCACGCTTCACCAACCGATGTTCGGCATGTCGCAAAGCTAAGTCCAAAGCTCAATCTCATGGTATATATACACCCCTTCCAATTCCATATCACCCATGGGAACATATTAGCATGGATTTTGTACTTGGTTTGCCTAGAACTAGAAATGGAAAGGATTCCGTATTTGTTGTTGTGGACCGATTCTCTAAAATGGCACATTTCATACCATGCAACAAGATAGACGATGCTTCACATATTGCAAATCTTTTTTGTAGAGAAATCTTGCGCCTACATGGAGTGCCAAAGACGATTGTCTCAGACCGCGACGTCAAGTTCTTGAGTTACTTTTGGATGACCTTATGTGCCAAGCTGGAATCAAGCTACTATTCTCCACGGCATACCATCCACAAACCGACGGCCAAACGGAGGTGACGAACCGTACGCTCTCAACTCTACTATGTGTGTTGATAAAGAAGAACATCAAGGAGTGGGAGGGGTGCCTACCTATCGCCGAGTACGCCTACAACTGTGCAAGACATTCGACTACCGGCAAGTCCCCATTCGAGGTCGTCTACGGCTTCAACCCGTTGTCCCCATTGGACATTCTTCCTCTACCACTACAAGAGAGCATCAACATGGACGCGAGTGCCCGAGTGAATTATCTCAAGAAGATGCATGAAGATACAAGGCACACCATCGAGAGCCAAGTACAACGACTCACGACCAAGCTCAACGTCAACAAGCTGTAGCGATCCGACCTCAAACGGTCTCTGTGTATAAGTGTCATCTCTAGATCGATAATGTTGACACACACAGTACTTGAAGGATTTATAACAGAGTGCAATCACACGCTTATTACATCGAATGTCTGAAAAGAGAACTTATTACAATAATATGGCTGAAGGCCATCTGAATAAGATAACTGCGGAAGCATCGAAGGTAAATGAGTCCATCAAGTCCAATGGCATAGTTGAGTGCACGAGAACGACCTAGCGCACCTTACTCTTCGTCTGAAAAGTCTGCAACATAATACGTTGCAGCCCGAAACGGGTCAGCACATGGAATATGCTGGCAAAATAATACTGTAGAGCAATGAACAAGATAAATGCTAACACTACATGCATATATGGCCGGTGGAGGCTATATGGTTATTGTTTTGCAGAAAGCAAATTTTTCCCTACAACAAAGGAATATGTTTTATTTAACTACAAAATTGGTTGATAAACATTGAGAATGGAAACCCCATCTCTATCCCAATTATACAGTAATGAACAACCCACTAAAATTAATTTAGAGTGATGAGATCAAATCAATAATTCAAGTACCAGATACTCAAGATGTCCATAACCGGGGACACAGCTAACCATGATTAGTTTGTACACTCTGCAGAGGTTTGCGCACTTTTCCCCACAAGACTCGATCTCCTCCATTGATTTTCTCGCACTACATGGTGTTTGAGAAACGGATGATCGAGACACAGTCTTTCAGAAGCATTAACTCTTTCGATGGGTAGACCGTACCACCTACGTCCCCTACATCTGCTAGTCTACCACTGAAAGAGGTCACACAACATACTCAACTCTGCCAGAGCCCATAATGGCTTGTGGCTGCACACGGAAGTTTCTAGCATGAATAATCTCATGATCCCTTTGAGCCTGGGTGGCGAAACATAGGATGATCACACGGATTCCCCGGGATCTCCTTGGACAACACGGGATTCCCCAGGTGCCCACAAACAATCCACCCAGATGTGTATTAAAGTAGCCACCTTAAGTTAAACCTTAGTTAACAATAGTATCTCACAACTTCCATTAATTCTCTCAAAAACCAATCCACGTCTATGAGCATTGCATATCAGTATAAGCATAACGTCGAAGTAACTCCCAAGGTTTGCAAATAAAGGATAATAGGTTCTACCTCATCATCTACTTCCCATACCCACAAGTTAAGCAGTTCCTACTCATGCAATGTTTGAGGGTTGAAACTAATGCATAAAAACTGGGTAATAGAGGGGTATGATCAAAGTGTTACTTACCGTGCTGACGATCTGAAAACCCTTGTGACTCGTAGTAGCTCGCTTCGCACACCGGAAATTCTATCGCAAACAAACAGTAGCATACATAAACACTCAAGCGTAGATGCAAGCGTAAAACTCAGATGAGAAATTCCAAACTGAAAGTTCAACTAAAGAGCTTCGATTTGCAAAAAGAATCAATCAAATCGGAGCTACAAAACTCAAACTACGATCAAAAAAGTTTGAATTCAAATCTGCTTGAAACCAAATTTTAATTTGTCAAAACTATGTTCAAATTGATTAACTGGAAAGAGCGGTTCGAGACGAAGATTTTGGCGTTTGTTTCACTGGATTTGGACAAACGTGCAAGAAGTTGCGAGGGTTTGAAGATCAGGGGCTAATCTACGATAAAAATAATCGCGGATAGGTCCCTGACCGAAAATAAAATAAAAAGAAAAAGACCAACGAACTAACGTTCGCTATCAGAGACAAACATACGAAAACGTTTGCGAACAGAGACGTTCGAGTGAACGTTCGCTAAATAGATTCGATCAGAGAAAACAGGAAAAAAAACCTAACCCTAAAAATTATACCGATCTAGAAAGCGAAAACCGAAAAAAACCAAAGCGAACTGGCGAACCGCAGCGGTTTTTATACCGGTCAACGGGCGGCGGGTCAACGGCGGCGGGCGGCAGCTCCGGCGGGATCCGGTGCGGGCGGCGGCGTTGGTGCGGGGCGGCGGCTCCAGCGACGCGGGGTGCCGGCGGCGGCGCGGTGGAGTGCAGGAGGCGGCGCGGCGGCTTGGGAAGGAGAGGGCGGTGGGGCAGTGATATATAAAGGGGCCGAGGGGGCTTGCCTTGCGGGACAAGGCGGCGGCGGCTCGTGTGCGAGCCGGACACGGCGATGGCGGAGGTAGCGGAGAACCTCGGGACTCTCGTCCTGAGTCGGCGAGGGAGGCAGCGCGCTGCAGCCCGGCTCGGCTGGGCCTCTGGCCCCGTCGGGCGGAAAAGATTTTTTTTAAATAAATTCCGCCGAAGAAAATCCTAATAAAATATAAAAAATTCTAAAAATGCCAAAAACAATTTTCACCGTCTAAATAAAATATTTAGAACAAAGTGAACATTTTTTTGGCCTAAAAATGCAATTTTAAATAATGCATATTTATCTAATTCAAATAAAATAACAAATAAAATATTTATTTGAATTTTAAAAATTTCCTCGATTATTCCTCTCTTTTTGAAGAAGTCATATTATCTTGTCTCTTTTATTTTTAATACTGGAAATATTCGGAGAGAAAAATATTAAAACCAAATTGATCCTCTTTTCAAATTTGAGAAGAATTCAAATATGAAAATTTATGAAATCTCCAACTCTCTCCTTGGGTCCTTGGGTTGCTTAAGATTTCTAGGATCAAAACCAAAATGCAGATAAAACATGCTATGCGTATGATGACCTATGTATAACATCCAAATTGAAAATTGGGATGTTACAAACCTACCCCCCTAAGATGAATCTCGCCCTCGAGATTCGGGTTGGCTAGAAAATAGGTGTGGGTGGTCTTCTTCTCGTTCCCAGGTGGCTTCATCCTCGGTATGGTGGCTCCACTGAACTTTGCAAAACTTGATAACCTTGCTGCGTGTAACTCGGCTGGCAAATTCGAGAATCTTGACGGGTTTCTCCTCTTCATTCTTCGAGTATACCAAAATATCATCAATGAACACCACCACAAACTTATCCAAGAACTCCATGAACACCTTATTCATCATACTCATGAAATAGGCAGGGGCATTAGTCAATCCAAATGACATGACCGTGTACTCATACAGCCCGTACCTTGTGGTAAAAGATGTCTTAGGTATATCCTACTCTCGGATTTTCAGCTGGTGGTATCCTGATCGCAGATCGATCTTGGAAAATACTTTAGCTCCTCGCAGCTGGTCAAACAAATCGTTGATCATCGGTAGTGGGTACTTGTTCTTGATTGTCACTTCATTCAATGCGCGATAATCAACAACCATTCTCAAAGATCCATCCTTCTTCTCAAGCAAGAGCACTGGGCTCCCCATGGTGATGAACTTGGTCGAATGTAACCTTTCTCCAATAACTCCTTAATCTGCTTCTTAATTCCCTCCAGATCATTTGCGGGCATCCGGTATGGCCTCTTCGATATTTGTCCGGTGCCTGGCAACAACTCTATCAAAAATTCTATATCTCGATCTGGCGGCATGCCTGGTAGTTCCTCTGGAAATACATCCGGGTAATCGTTCACAACAGGCACTTCCTCCTGAACAACTCCTGAGAGGGAATTCACTTGGGTCCTCCTTGGCGCATGCCTGAATACATACTTGATCCTCTTTCCCTCCGGGGTGGTGAGCAGTATCGACTTACTAGCACAGTCAATGTGTCCTCCATACTTCGATAGCCAATCCATGCCTAGTATTATATCCAATCCTTGTGACTCCAAAATTATCAGGTTGGAGGGGAAAACATGGCTACCAATGGTTAAGGGTAACCGATCACACCATCTGCTGGCCATATACTCTGCTCCTGGTGAACTTACTAACATTGGTGACCTAAGGGCTAAGGTGGGTAACTTAAACTTGTCCACAAATCCCCTTGATATGTATGAATGGGATGCACCAGTGTCAAAAAGAACGAGGGCGGTAAACGACTTAACCAAAAACTTACCAATCACTGCGTCAGGCTGATCTTCAACTTCCTCCACGTTGATGTGGTTCACCTGACCTCTGGTGAAGGGATTGGGCTTCTTCCCAGAGCTTCCATTTCCGTTGCCATTCTTCAACTCAGAACAATCATAGGCGTAGTGTCCAGTCTTCCCGCACTTGTCACAGGTGACATGACTCAGATCCTTCTTAGCGGGTGTTGCTGGGTTGGAACGGTTCTGGGTGCTGCTTCCTCCATTCCCATATCCATTCTTGGGGCCACTATGGTTATGCGAACTCCCTCCATTGTGATTGTGGCCTCCGTGGTTATGGTGGTTATGTCCTCCCGAGTCCAGGGTAAAGCGAGGCTTCTGCTGAGCTACTGAATTGTACTTCCCCTGTCCATACTTCCTTTTGCGGCTCTCTATCTGTTGTGGCTTCCCTTCAATCATAAGAGCCCTGTCTACCAAGTCCTGGTAGTTAGCAAATGTTGCTACCATCAACTGCATACTCAGCTCATCATTCAGTCCTTCCATAAACTTCTCTTGCTTCGCGGCATCTGTGGCCAGATCATCTGGGGCATAGCGAGCTAACTTACTGAACTCATCTATGTACTGCCCCACAGTACGGTTTCCCTGGCGTAAGTTGCGAAATTCACGCTTCTTCACACTCATAGATCCAGTTGAGACGTGTGCAGTGCAGAATGCTTGCTGAAACTGATCCCAAGTGACATTGGCTATGGGGAAAGTGCTGGTGTAGTTCTCCCACCATGTGGCTGCGGGTCCATCCAGTTGGTGTGCGGCAAAGCACACCTTCTTAGCATCTGTGCAACCTGCCATGGTCAACTCCCTTCCAATCCTGCGTAGCCAGTCATCAGCAAAAATCGACTTGGTGCTACTGGAAAACATTGGCGGATTCTACCTCAGAAAATGGGCTAAGTTATCAACTGGAGGTGGTGGCGGTGGGTTGTTGTTGTTGTTGCATTGGTTCTGGACTAGTAGCTGCATCAAGCCATTCTATTGTTGGATCAACTGAGTGAGCTCCGGTGGGAAGGCAAATCCGGTGTGACGTCCTGGAGGCATCTGATGGGTTTAGAGGGGAGAGATTTGAATAGAATGAGGTCTAAAGAGAAGTCACTACCCATATGCACATGAGACAAACACATAATCATATCACACCACTCAATTCAAACAAGGGCATACAATCGATCTAGCTACCGTTACAAACTACTCGGACTACAACTATATACATGGGGAAGTACTACTGATAATATGGCGGTCCACTAGAATTTTGATCGGTGGAAGACTCCATAATATCCGCTCCAGCTTCGTCTTCGTAATCATCATCACTATTGTCGGGGTCGGAGTCAGTGTCATCGATGATGATGTAGTCCCCGGGACGGTCCTCATCTCCTGGCGCGGGGTCTCCCATGAATACTCCTAGCTTCTTCTTCAGGTCTTCATTCTTCTCCAGTAACACTACAATTTCCTCCTCATATCCATCGCGTGTAGACATGAGTTCCTCTCCAAACTCCAGGTTCCTGGTCATCACCTTCTTCAGATCTATCATGCTGGCGCACATTTGGTTCTCCTGGCGGCGAATGTGTTGGTTTAACTCCTGGATGAAGGCTGCAATGGACTTGTCCCTCCTGGTGCTAATCATCTCACATTGCTCATCTCGGCGCCCACATATCTGGTAGATGGTGTCCTTAAGATCCTTGTTGTAGACGTCACCGATGCGTCCCATGGCGATGTGGGCTGCCATGCTCTTTCCTAGACTCCGGGTTGGTGCATCAAAGGAAAACTCTATGGGCTCAGTAACTGGCGTGAATGTCCTTCCTGGAACATGAACTCGAATCATCCAACGCTCCTCTTCTGGTAAAGTGGCGGTGTAGGTCCCGGTGATGCTTGGTATTCCGATGTTCAAGTACCTAGTGACTTCCTTCAAGTGTCGTCCAAATGGTGTGTCTTCGTCCGGTTGAGCAAACATGTTCCTCGGGTCCGCCATCTATAGAGTGGAAAATGGAGAGGAGTCAAAAATGAGTAGACAAGAGTGACCTATGGCTTATCTTAGTGGTTGCGTCCTACAGTCAGCATGGGCTCTGACACCATCTTGTAGCGATCTGACCTCAAACGGTCAAATCTCTGTGTATAAGTGTCATCCCTGGATCGGTAATGCTGACACACACAGTACTTGAAGGATTTATAACAGAGTGCAATCACACACTTATTACATCGAATGTCTCAAAAGAGAACTTATTACAATAATATGGCTGAAGGCCATCTAAATAAGATAACTGCGGAAGCATCGAAGGTAAATGAGTCCATCAACTCCAACGGCATAGCTGAGTGCACGACAACGACCGAGTGCACATTACTCTTCGTCTGAAAAGTCTGCAACATAATACATTGCAGCCCGAAACGGGTCAGCATGTGGAATATGCTGGCAAAATAACATTGTAGAGCAATGAACAAGATAAATGCTAACACTAAATGCATATAAGGATGGTGGAGGCTCTATGGTTATTGTTTTGCAAAAAGCAATTTTTCCCCTACAACAAAGGAATATGTTTTATTTAACTACAAAATTGGTTGATAAACACTGAGAATGGAAACCCCATCTCAATCCCAATTAAACAGTAATTAACAACCCAACAAAATTAATATAGAGTGGTGAGATCAAATCAATAATTCAAGTACCAGATACTCAAGATGTCCATAACCGAGGACACGGCTAACCATGATTAGTGTGTACACTCTGCAGAGGTTTGCGCACTTTTCCCCACAAGACTCGATCTCCTCCGTTGGTTTTCTCGCACTACATGGTGTTTAAGAAACGGATGATCGAGACACAGTCTTTCAGAAGCATTAACTCTTTCGATGGGTAGAACGTACCACCTACATCCCCTACATCTGCTAGTCTACCACTGAAAGTGGTCACACAACATACTCAACTATGCCTGAGCCCATAATGGCTTGTGGCTGCACACGGTAGTTTCTAGCATGAATAATCTCATGATCCCTTTGAGCCTGGGTGGCAAACCATAGGATGATCACGCGGATTTCCCGGGATCTCCTTGGACAACACTGGATTCCCCTAGGTGCCCAGGTATTAAAGTAGCCACCTTAAGTTAAACCTTAGTTAACAATAGTCTTTCACAACTTCCATGAATTCTCTCAAAAAGCAACCCATGTCTATGAGCATAGCATAATAGTATAAGCATAATGTAGAAGTAACTCCCAAGGTTTGCAGTAAAGGATAATAGGTTCTACCTCATTATCTACTTCCCATACCCACAAGTTAAGCAGTTCCTACTCATGCAATGTTTGAGGGTTGAAACTAATGCATAAAAACTGGGTAATAAAGGGGTATGATCAAAGTGTTACTTGCCACCTAACGATCTGAAAACCCTAGTGACTCGTAGTAGCACGCTTCGCACTTCGGAAATTCTATCGCAAACGAACAATAGCATACATAAGCACTCAAGTATAGATGCAAGGGTAAAACTCAGATGAGAAAGTCCAAACTGAAAGTTCAACTGAAGAGCTTCGATTTGCAAAAAGAATCAATCAAATCGGAGCTACGGAACTCAAACTACGATCAAATTTTAATTTGTCAAAACCATGTTCAAATTGATTAACTTGAAAGAGGGGTTCGAGAGCAAGATTTTGGCGTTGGTTTCACTGGATTTGGACAAACGAGCAAGAAGTTGCGAGGGTTTGAAGATCAGGGGCTAATATGTGATAAAAATAATCGCAGATAGGTCCCTGGCCGAAAATAAAATAAAAAGAAAAAGACTAACGAATGAACGTTCGCTATCAGAGACAAACGAACGAAAACGTTCGCGAACAGAGACGTTCGAGTGAACGTTCGCTAAATAGATTTGATCGGAGAAAACCAGAAAAAAAAACCCTAACCCTAAAAATTAAACCGATCTAGGAAGCGAAAACCAAAAAAAACCGAAGCGAACCGGCGAACCGGAGCGGTTTTTATACCGGTCAACGGGCAGCCGGTCAACGGCGGCGGGCGGCTGCTCCGGCGGGATCCGGCGTGGGCGGCGGCGTTGGTGCGGGGCGGCGGCGGT
>NC_057802.1:246154009-246167111 GCF_018294505.1 Triticum aestivum | reverse complement strand
CGAGGGAGGCAGCGCGCTGCGGGCGGGCTGCGGCCCGGCTCGGCTGGGCCTCTGGCCTAGTCAGCGGAAAAGATTTTTTTTAATAAATTCCACCAAAGAAAATTCTTATAAAATATAAAAAAATCTAAAAATGCCAAAAAAAAATTCCCCGTCTAAATAAAATATTTAGAACAAAGTGAACATTTTTCTGGCCTAAAAATGCAATTTTAAATAATGCATATTTTTCTAATTCAAATAAAATAACAAATAAAATCCAAATAAAATATTTATTTGATTTTAAAAAATGTCCTCCAATATTCCTCTCCTTTTGAAGAAGTCATATTATCTTCTCTCTTTTATTTTTAATATTGAAATATTCAGAGAGAAAAATATTAAAACCAAATTGATCCTCTTTTCAAATTTGAGAAGAATTCAAATATGAAAATTTATGAAATCTCCAACTCTCTCCTTGGGTCCTTCGGTTGCTTAAGATTTCTAGGATCAAAACCAAAATGCAGATAAAATGTGCTATGCATATGATGACCTATGTATAACATCCATATTGAAAATTGGGATGTTACACAAGCAACCCATGATATTCAACATTGGAGATCTTGTGTGGCCACACCTTCGCAAGGAATGCTTCCCGAACGAACGCAAGTCCAAAATTCAACCACGAGCCGATGGACCCTTCAAGGTGCTAGCACGCTACAACAACAACGCTTACAAGATCGACCTCACGCGTGACAAGTACAACGTGAGCAACGTCTTCAACGTCAAGGATCTTTCGGCCTACCATGGTGATGAAGATTTCGATCCGAGGTCGGATCTTTCCCAAGGGAGGGGAGATGATGTGGAGCATCCCAAGGTCATCCCCATGGACCTACCTACGTCTCCCACGACACCACTTTGACCTATGACAAGAGCCCGATCAAAGGCTATCGAAGATAAGGTGAACTCGCTCCTTTCTGAACTACCACTTTCTATACATGAGACATGGTTGCTACCTCAAGCGGAAACACTATGTGTGATCAGGTACTTGGAGGAAAGCCACAGAACATCTACATCCAATGGACAAGACGGCGAGGACACCAAGTGCGAAGGAAAAGATGAAGAGCCGCCACGGAAGCTACAGCCACCGGACGACCGGTCCAGACCGGACGTCCGGCCCCTGAAGGTCACGCCAGCCCAAGGAAACTAGGCCATCAAATGCTACAGCGGCCGGACGTCCGACATCTCACAGGGCCCGAACGACCGAACCTCTCCGGATGACCGTCGGCACTTCAATAGAATGTAATTTATGGAAGTCTGAGGATACCCGGACAACCGGACGTCCACGAGCCACCGGACGAACGATACCTTACGGACGTCCGGCCCCTGGCTATGTCCAGTTGCGGGCTGAGGCCCATGTACCCCTTCACTTTGCCCCCTTTTGTACTACAACTATAAATAGACCTCTCCCTCCTCCTAGCTAGGGTTAGCGATGTGATAGCTCATTTGTGAGATAGAGCCTCGCTCATCCATACGGGTCTACTCCTCGAGAGAGACCGCGACCCCTCTTCGGAGAAGATCCACCTTGGATTCAGGACCCCCTTTTGGGTGGCCCCATCAAGACCTCCTCATGTAGAAGAATCGGTTAGCCTATGTATCGTCCCTTGTTTATCGTGGATCGTGTATCTCTTTGTGTTTCGAGGATCTAGCACATGTGTAACCAAATCTAGTTGGTTTGAGTGATTCTCTCGTGTTTTCCCTCGTGTTTCCCCTCGTGTTCTTCATGTTCCTCGTTGGGATCCGCTCTTGTCGTGAAAGATCAGCCATCCGGGGTTCCACCCTACATCAAATGTGCTTGTAGTTCAAATTTGAATTATGCACATAAAATGTGCAGAAACTCAATTAATGTATAAAAAAGGCCAAACGAACCCGAAATAATTCCAAAATTTAGCACGATACTTTTGTTTCGTCTAATCTGCCTGTGTAAAAAAAATTAAGGCGGGAGAAGGCAGTGTACGTATGTCGTTTTCGCACACGGAGGTGACACGTTCCCTCTCGGAACCACGAGCCTTCTTCAGGGAAGCTCTGGTTTGCAAGAAGCTTACACCAAAGCTTGTCCCAATTCGGCCAAAAAATTACCGCAACATGTTGGTGCCATGTCATGACACCATGCCAAGTTTCATGATTTTCAGGTGTGTTTTGGATTTACGGGAATTAAAAAACCAAGTTTCTCAATCTTTTCGGCGGAGCCACGACGCCCAAATGTTTGAATTTCATTCCCATTTCTTGCATGGGACCTATAAATTCACCCAAAGACACACATGTGATTTTTCAACCAACTTTGGTGCACTGGAGCATGTGCTTGTAGTTCAAATTTGAATTATGCACATTAAATGCCCAGAAACTCAATTAATGTATAAAAAGGCCAAACGAACCCGGAATAAGTCCAAAATTTAGAACGATACTTCTATTTGGTCTAATCTGCCAGTGTACAAAAATTAAGGCGGGAGAAGGCAGTGTACGTATGTCGTTTCGCACACGGAGGTGACACGCTCCCTCTCAGAACCATGAGCCTTCTTGAGGGAAGCTCCGGCTTGTAAGAAGCTTACACCAAAGCTTGTCCCAATTCGGCCAAAAAAATTACCGCACCATGTTGGTGCCATGTCATGACACCATGCCAAGTTTCATGATTTTCAGGCGTGTTTTGGATTTATAGGAATTAAAAAACCAAGTTTCTCAATCTTTCCGGCCGAGCCACGACGCCCAGATGTTTGAATTTCATTCCCATTTCTTGCATGGGACCTATAAATTCACCCAAAGACACACATGTGATTTTTTAACAAACTTTGGTGCATTGGAGCATATGCTTGTAGTTCGAATTTGAATTATGCACATTAAATGCCCAGAAACTCAATTAATGCATAAAAATGCCAAAGGAACCCGGAATAATTCCAAATTTAAGCACGACACTCATGTACTAGTTGCATGTTCACTATACGTGAATGTTCTAGCAATTCAAACACCATCCTTTCCCTCCGTAACACCATTTTGTCTTTCAAAACATAATGTAAAAATCAGGTATACCACAAATAGTTTATGATGTAGGGTGGAACCATAGATGGCCGATCTTTCACGAAAGGAGCGGATCCCGCGAAGAACACGAGGAGAAAACGAGGGGAAACACAAGGGGAAACACGAGAGAATCACTCAAACCAACAAGATTCGATTACACATGTGCTAGATCCTCGAAACACAAAGAAATACACTATTCACGATCAACAAGGGACGATACATAGGGTAACCGGTTCTTCTCCGTGAGGAGGTCTTGATGGGGCCACCCAAGAGGGGGTCTTGAATCCAACGTGGATCTTCTTCGAAGAGGGGCCGCGGTCTCTCTCGAGGAGTAGATCCGTATGGATGAGCGAGGCTCTATCTCACATATGAGCTATCACAACGCTGACCCTAGCTAAGAGGAGGTGGGGAGTATATATAGTCTAAGTCCACGAAGGGGTAAGTGAGAGGAAGAATACATGGGCCCTTGGCCTGTTCTCTGCGCACAGGCAGGGCGGTAGTACCGGACCATCGGGTGGTAGTACCGCTTTAGCGGTAGTGCCTCTCGGGTTGGGCGGTAGTACCAGACCAGGGTCGCTCGAACATAGGAGTTTGTCGGGTTGAGCGCCAGTAGAGCGGTCGTTCGGCGGTAGTACCGCTTGGAGTGGGCGGTAGTACCGCCCGTTCTGGACTGGGCCGATCCTCTCCATGTCCTTGATGTCCATCTTGCACCGTAGCTTCTTCTAGGCTGGTTCCTTGGTACCTAAGCACACAAAGCATCTCCGTTTGAGGTAGTAGCCCTGTCTCAAGTGGGTCAAAGGGGAGTTCAACAAGGAGAGAGTTAACCTCATTTTAGATAGCTCTCGCATGGGCTATTGTCATTGGTCCAAGTGGTGTCGTGGGAGATGTAGGTAGGTCCATGGGGATGACCTTGGGATGCTCTGCATGATCGCCCCTCCCTTGGGAAAGATTCGACCTCGGATCAAAATCTTCATCACCATGGTAGGGAGATAGAACGCTGACGTTGAAGATGTCGCTCACGGAGTACTTGTCGCGTGGGATGTCAATCTTGTAGGCGTTGTTGTTGTAGCGTGCAAGCACCTTGAAGGGTCCATCGGCTTGTGGTAGAAGTTTGGACTTTCGTTCGTTGGTGAAGCGGTCCTTGCGAAGATGTAGCCACACAAGATCTCCAATGTTGAATATCATGGGTTGCTTGTTGACATTGAGCTTGGTCGCGAGTCATTGTAGTTGTCGCTCGATGGTGTGCCTTGTATCCTCATGCATCTTCTTGAGGTAGTTCACTCGTGCACTCGCGTCCATGTTGGTGCGCTCTTGTAGTGGTAGAGGAAGAAGGTCCAATGGGGAAAACGGGTTGAAGCCGTAGACGACCTCGAAGGGGGACTTGCCGGTAGTCGAATGTCTTGTACGATTGTAGGCGTACCCGGCGATAGGTAGGCACTCCTCGCACTCCTTGATGTTCTTCTTTATCAACACGCATAGTAGAGTGGAGAGCGTATGGTTCGTCACCTTCGTTTGGTCGTCGGTTTGAGGATGGTATGCCAAAGAGAACGAGAGCTTGATTCCGAGCATGGCGCATAAGGTCTTCCAAAAGTAACTCAAGAACTTGATGTCGCGGTTCGAGACAATCGTCTTTGGCACTCCATGTAGGCGCAAGATTTCTCTACAAAAAAGTATGCAACATGTGAAGCATCGTCTATCTTGTTGCATGGTATGAAATGTGCCATTTTAGAGAATCGGTCCACAACAATAAAGACAAAATCCTTTCCATTTCTTGTTCTAGGCAAACCAAGCACAAAATCCATGCTAATATCTTCCCATGGTTGGTATGGAATTGGGAGAGGCATGTAAAGGTCATGAGGTTGAGCTATAGACTTAGCTTTGCGACATGTCGAACATCTGTTGGTGAAGCGTGAGACGTCGCGGAACATCTTGGGCCAATAATAGCTCTTGGAGAGCGTAGCGAATGTCTTGTCGCGTCCAAAGTGTCCCATTAGTCCTCCTCCATGAAATTCTTGCAAAAGTAACAAACGAAGAGAAGAGTCGGGAATGCATAGTTTGTTAGCTCTCATAAGATAATCATCTTTGATGTAATAGCGTTCCCAGGATGTATGCGTCAAACACTTGGCATAAGGAATTGCAAAAGTAGGATCATGCGCATACAAGTCTTTTATGTGCTCAAAACCAATGACATTTAATTCAAGTTTAGTAACAAGCATGCATATACGGGAAAGTGCGTCCGCTACAACATTTTCCTTGCCTTTGATATACTTGATGACATAAGGAAGTGACTCAATAAATTCACTCCATTTAGCATGACGCTTGTTCAACTTAGTTTGACCCTTAAGATACTTAAGCGTTTCATGATCGGTATGAATAACAAATTCATGAGGGCGAAGATAATGTTCCCATTCACGCAAAACTCGCACTAAAGCCTATAGCTCTTTGTCATAGATGGGATAATTGAGTTGCGCTCCCCAAAGTTTCTCACCAAAGTATGCTATGGGGCGCTTCTCTTGTGTTAACACACCTCCTATGCCATTACCACTAGCATCGCAATGAATTTCAAAGGGTTTGTTAAAGTTGGGTAATGTAAGCAAGGGAGCATGAGTAAGCAAATTCTTAAGCTCATTAAATGCACTATCTTGAGATGGTCCCCAGACGAAGGGTGCATTCTTCTTACTCAAAGCATGTAAAGGAGACGCAATAGTGCTAAAGTCATTCACAAATCTACGGTAGAAACCGGCTAAACCAAGGAAACTACACACTTGTTGCAAATTGGTTGGTTGGGGCCAAGTTTTAATAGCATTGATCTTAGATTCATCAACATGAACACCCTTAGAAGACACAACAAAACCCAAGAAAACAAGCTTGTCAACGCCAAAAAGGCATTGGTCCATGTTAGCATAGAGACGCTCTTTTTCAAGAGTTTGCAACATGGTTCGAAGGTGGGTGACATGATCTTTGAGAGATTTGCTAAAAACAAGGATATCGTCAAAGTAGACCACAACGAACTCACCAATGTAAGGGCGAAACACATAATGCATCAGACGCATGAAAGTATCGGGTGCTAGCGATAAACCCATAGGCATAACTAACCACTCATACAAACCAAACATTGTTTTGAAAGCGGTTTCCATTCATCACCCTCTTGTATGCGTATTTGATTGTAACCACTTTTGAGATCAATTTCGGAGAAAAAAGTGGCACCACTAACTTCATCTAGTATATCATCAAGGCGTGGCATGGGGTGCCTATAGTGAACGGTGATAGCATTGATAGGTCTACAATCGGAACACATGCGAAAGCTATCATCTATTTTTGGCACAAGAATGACCGGTACGGCACAAGGACTCAAACTTTCACGCACCTGTCCATGGTCTATGAGATGTTCTACTTGCCTTTGTATTTCTTTGGTTTCTTTGGGGTTGACGCGATATGGAGCCTTGTTTGGAAGTCGTGCTCCGGGGATGAGGTCGATGCGGTGCTCGATGCCTCGTAGTGGAGGTAGACCCGGAGGTAGCTCATTGCGGAAAACATCTTGGAATTCCTGCAATAAAGGAGATAATACCAAAGGTAGATTGTGAGAGGTGTTAGTTTTTGGTGCCTCGTCCTTGCACAAAAAGACATAGTGCATGACACTTGATGGGTTCTCGCACACTTCTCTCATCTCACGTTTGGTGGCAAATAGGACTAAGTTCTTCTTGTCGCTCATCGTGGAGGCACTCAATTTTGGCTTGTGGCGCTCACTCTCTTTTTGGTGGTTCGCTCTCTCACTATTCTCTCCACGATGGGTGGCTTGCTTGTCGGCGATCACTTGGCTTGGAGACATAGGTCGTAGCACATACTCCTTCCCTTTCATCTTGAAGCTATAGGGGTTTGTACGCCCGTTGTGGATGACGCCTCAGTCAAATTGCCATGGCCGTCCAAGAAGGAGGTGGCAAATGAACATTGGAATGACATCACACTCCAAAGTGTCTTAGTAAGCTCCGATCTTGAAGGAAACTTGTACCCTATGCTCAACTTGGACAGTGCCGGAGTCGCTTAGCCATTGAACCTTGTAGGGCTGCAGGTGCTTCATCTTGACCAATTGGAGCTTGGAGCATAGTTCTTCACTTGCTAAGTTATGGCAACTCCCTCCATCGATGATGACCTTGACGGGCCGTCAATTGATGCCGGCCTTGGTGTGGAAGATATGGCATCTTTGGTCTTCGTCTTGTTGATGTTGAAGAGTCAAGACCTTAGAGACAACAAGAGCGGGGTTCGAATCTTCGTCACAAAAGACTTGATTATCTTCATCTTCGTTCACTTGCCGGTGCATGGGCACTTGCTCTAGGGCTTCCATTTCCTCGTCACTCATGGAGTCATAGGTTCCGTCATCGTTGAGTATCATGGTGCGCTTGTTTGTACACTCAAAGGACTTCTGGCCTCGGCTGCCGCATGTGAAGCATTTGGAGGAACTTGTCTTGATGGTCTCATCGGTTGGGGTAGATGATGATGAAGCTCTCGGCTTGAAGTTGCTTGTAGTAGGAGGATGGCTTGAGGTTGTCGAAGTTTTCTTGTAACTTGACTTGTCGCCGTTGCTTGTAGATGGCTTGGTTGAAGTAGAAGGTGTTGGAGTCGTTGAAGCTTGGGTGTTGGAGAAGCCATAGGATTTGGAGTAGAACTTGGCATACTTGAAGTCATCTTGCACTTGATGTTCGCTTTGGTAGCTTGATGCACTAGCTCGATGAGGTTCGAGTATGGTTGGAAGTCGGCGATCTTCTTGATAGGATGATTGAGTCCATTCAAGAAACGTGCCATATTTTGTTCATCATCTTCCGTGACATTGGCTCGTATCATGGCAATCTCCATTTCCTTGTAGTACTCGTCAACGCTCTTGGCTCCTTGCTTGAGGAGTTGGAGTTTCTTAAAGAGGTCGCGGTTGTAGTATGTTGGCACGAAGCATGCTCTCATGACATCCTTCATTTGCGCCCAAGTTGTGATGGGTGGTTCACCTCTTGCCGCTCGGCGCTAAATGACTTGTTCCCACCAAATGAGGACGTAGTCTTGGAACTCAAGGGATGACATCGCGATCTTCTTCTCTTCCTCATAGTTGTGCAAGCGAAAGATTTTGTCAACCTTCAATGCCCATGATATGTACTCTTCGGGGTCATTGCTTCCAGTGAACTTGGGCATGGTAAACTTGAGCTTGTCGTAGCGTGTTTCATCATTGTGTTGGGGTCGAGGACGATGACGCCCATGGCGTTGAGGATTGACATACTCATGTTGCTCTTGTTGAGGAGGGTTGTCGTCCTCATGTTGCTCTTGTTGAGGAGGGTTCGCGTCCTCATGTTGCTCTTGTCGTGGAAGATTTCCATGGTCTTCTTGCTCTTGGTGAACGCGAGGTTCTTGTCTAGCTTGTGGAGGAGCTTGTCGAGCTTAACGATGCACGCGAGCTTGATAGATTTGTTCTTCAACTTCATCACGAAGTGCTTCTTGTTGCTCACGAGCTTGGCGGTTGCGCGTGGCTATGGCTCGGCTTGAATCTCGGAGAGCACGTTGCGCCTCAAGTGCTTGAGCTTCACGTAGTTGTTGTTCTTGGCATTGTGCCTCGGCATCTTGTGCATCTGGGTGTTGGCGTGCTCGCTCTTCCTCTTGTTGTTGGCGTAGACGTTGTCATTCCGCGGTTGGCGCGACGATCTTGGCGCGTGGCTCGTCGAAGAGTTCGTTGTCGGGGTACTTGACCCGACGATAGTGTCTTCGGAGTGTCGACTCGAATGGCTCCGTCTTGAGTAGGACGAAGTGGTAGAAGAGCAGTTGACCAACAAGGTACGAATCTCGTCCATACGTGCGTCATTCTCTTGTTTGTGTTCGTCGAGCTTGTTGTCAAAGTAGTCTCTTGTACGTTGCTCGGATAGTCGCAAGTCGGTGGCGAGATGGTCGATGCGGTCGCTCATTGCTTGTTGCTCTTGATGCAAAGCTTGTTGTGCGCCAAAGAGGTGGATCTTTGTGACGTAGGTGGACATGTCGTCATCTTGCTCGATGAAAAGTGGGTTGGTAGAAGTACTTGGCCTATACATCATTCCAAACAAATATGTGAGAGGGAGACAGAGAAGAACTTATACCAAATGTACCTTAACCGATGTTGAAGATGGATCAATGATCACTCAAATGTGGAACAAGGAAATATCACAATTGGTACCAATTCTTGTCGGTTTCTCACACCTACACAAATAAAAGCTTATAGTGGAGCTTGGTTAGGATGGTGGCACAAAATATGATGCAATTCTTAGTGAGCCTCAATAATGTCGGCAAAGATTCACAAATTTGCAAATGCAACAAGTAGACCAATAGCAAGATATGGAACACGGAAACACACACGCAAATAGATAAGTGGGGTCATGCAACCAAGGAATGAGCCAAAATGTGGAATCCACGAGAAAGCTCGTATTGCACAACACTAGAGAGACGCTAGCACGATTGCACAATAGGCGTATACCAAACTTGTGCACACCCTACTATGCAAAAATGCTACGACTTCTATCCCAAATATGCTATATGTATGGTATTTGTGACACCCAAGTTTTTATTTGGATTTTTCAAATGATTTTATTTGACTTGAGGGGAGTGATTTAAATTTTTCTTCAAGAGAACTCTCACTCTCAAATATTTTTCTTTATGGCAAAAGTTTTATTTGGATTCAACCAAGATCTGTCTTTGGTCTTGGAGGTTCTTGCTTTTCACTTGGACTCAAGGCAAATGTTTTTCATTGGGGTAAATGACTTTTGAAAATCTCTTTGAAATTTGCACTATGGCCTTTGGAAAGTCCTTTGCCACTTTCAACAATTCCTTCTTGCCATGGCCTTAGTGCAAATCCCCTCTCCTAACTCTTCCCTCACCTTTGGATCATGATTTGCATCAAATCCAGCAAGTTGAACCTCCCCATGTGATTATTTCCATTTATATTCTATTCAAATAAATTTCTGCCTTCTTTTCTAGCACTTGGTGAGTTACAAAGGAACTCCACTTTCTGTCTTGATTTTTGCCCCCAAACCTTTTTCCCCTCCTAGTCCTTTGAACCCTCAACCTAGAACCATGAAGATCCACTGGTCTTCAGTTCTAAATTTTCAAACTACACCTGCTGCATGTTTGGACCAGATTTGTCAAATTTGGTGAAATTCATTCAAAACCTTCTCCAAAAATTCCAAGTAAAATCAGGCAGCCTCTGGGTGCATTGAGTGGTCACCTCACCAAGTTACAGCTCCAGAAAAATTCATCTCATTGCAAAATCTTTCTGTCAAACACCTGCAGTGCACTGTCTATGTCAAGTTCAGAAAGTTCAGAGAACACTGCAGTGGCCTGCTGTCGTTTTCTTCAGAGAAGGACGTCGATCTCGCCAGTGCCACCGCGTCGCCTTACTCCTCGTCCCCGCCCTCTTGTTCCAGCACCGCACGAATGCCTGGCGCCTTGCGGGCGTCTGCGACGAGCAGCAGAAGGTGCGCCGCCCCGTGACCGACGCCGGCGGCGGCTTTGCGGACGCCAGCGGGAGACACGGCGCCGACGACGCCACCCAGCGCCGCCCAAACCACCGGAGCTCACCGCGTGGCCTTCCACTCCCCCGAATGCGCTGCCGCTCTCGTCATGAACCGCAGGGCGCGGAGCGCGCTCTCTGCCGCCGTTGAGCCCGTGCGGTCACCTCACCGTGGACCGACGCCATTACGCCAAGACCGACCCCGTTTAGCTGTGAAACGACTCCAGTAACCTCCACTGATGCTGCCTGGCCGCTCAAACCACCTGCCAATCCACTGCTCCGCCGTAATCGCTCGCCGGAGATTCTCCGTTCACGGCCACCCCGTCGATCTGCCTATAAATAGAGGCCCCGAGCTTCAACTCGAGCACCCACCATCCCTGCACTCCCCCTAGAGCAAGCCTAGCCACTGGAAGAGCCCCGAGGAGGTCTCCTTCCTCGACTCCGGCCGCCGCGACCCGCCACGGGATCCAGCCCGATTCGCCCCCGTGTGCGCTCCTCCGCCTCCATTCTCTTGCCAGTAGCTTCACCTTGCATTCCTCGTTCTGACCCGCGCCTCAATTCGTAGTTTGCAGCCCTCCACCGGAGTTCCCCATCCTCACCCGAGCCGCCGTCCGCCGGAGATAGTGTCGCCGTCGACGTGGTGCTCCCCGTTGGACGAGTCCACCACCCACCGACGCGGAAGAAGACGCTGAAGCTCTTGGTACCCTCCGTTTCTCCTAACTCGCCGTGGTTCGACGCCGGCGTCCACCGCAGTCTTCGGGCGCCGACGAGCTTTTTAAACCTGACAGGTGGACCCCGCCTGTCAGCCTCTATTCTATTCTCCTTCGAACCGTTTTCTGTTGGCGCCTTCGGGCAAATATGTTTTCTCCTTTGCGCTTGCGCATTCCCAACCGAAGCGTTTTCTGTTTTCTCAGTTAAAACCCTGGAACTTTTCTGTTTCATTACAGATAAGTCCCTGGACAGAAACCTTTATAACTCTTTAATAAAAAGGTATTTTTGAGTGATTCTTTTTCTGACAATCTTCAAATTTTGTCTAGTTTTTTATGGGATTTATTTGAAAAATATTTGGAAAAGTTTCTGTGCATGTGTTGGTTTTCACGTTAGTGCCCGTTTCGTGATTGCCGTAGGTTCCGGAAGAGGTGACGGAGCCGCGAACTTCGCTGAGCTAGACTCCGACTTCTCTGAACCAGGCAAGCATGTTTTGAACATTTGATATGACAGGTGTTTTACATGCTCACGTGAGAGTTTGTGCGTGGCATATGAGTGTCGGTAAATACCTCGTTGCTTGTAAGGCAACGACCCGGTTGTTCCAAAGTCGCGGTGATCTCTGATGAGAGATGGCCTAATCATGTGGTGACATGAAGGGCAGCAAGGTGGTACTGTTGTAGCACACCAGCCTTGCGTCATCTAACTTTCTCCGACGTTAACGTGGTTGGAGCCACGTTATCGTTCTTTTCCCGCATGTTCCAAAGTTGCGATGATCTCTGATGAGAGATGGCCAAATCATGTGGTGAAATGAAGGGCAGCAAGGTGGTACTGTTGTAGCATACCAGCCTTGCGTCATCCGACTTCCTCCGACGTTAACGTGGTTGGAGCCATGTTACCGTTCTTTCCCCTTTCCGTGCTACCACATGTCTCATTGCCAGGATGCTGTTTAGTAAGTTGGTAACCTCTTTCCGTGTACACACCAAACAGAGAGGCCGGGATGATGGTAACTTGGCCCAGGATTAAAGCCAGTCATCCGGTCAGGGGGCATGGGTGTTTCCGGTTGGGACCGAGAGGGGGGGCACCCCCTTAGAGCGCGCGTATAGAAATTTGATCCCATGCTACGCGAGGTTGTAGCCTCCCCGTCTCAAGGTTTTTCTTGAATGTTGCCGAGGGTGATCCCTGGCTTCGGATGGTTGAATTGGGTGTGTACTGGTTAGACGTGTTTCTTCCAAAACACCGTAGACGGAACTAGTCCCCGTGACTACTAAAATCCGTTGGCTGTGGTTAAGTACAAACTCTGCAGAGTCAATTCTTTCCAAATCATCGTATCCATGATCAAGTAGTGTAAACATTATATCCATATCTATCCGTGTGGAAAACTTGTCCCCGGTGAACAAGCTCAAGTGGTAAATCCAGTTTTATTATTATTCCTGTGGATGGACTAACTTTATATTTGTCGCATGCTTGTGATAATTTATGTTCCCGAATGATTGTATTATTGAGCTGTGATATAAGCCTTTATGTGACGTCGCGCAGACGTCCGACTGTGGCGTGTTCTTGTTTCTTACTTTAAATATAAGCCCTTTATGTGGTGTCGCCTCGACGCCCGACTGTGGCATTATTATTCCGCATTTTCCGCTCGAGGAGTCTTTCAGACACTCGTTTGGCACCCGCATTATTATTCCGCATTTTCCGCTCGAGGAGTCTTTCAGACACTCGTTTGGCACCCGCATTATTATTCCGCATTTTCCGCTCGAGGAGTCTTTCAGACACTCGTTTGGCACCTGTATTATTATTCCGCATTTTCCGCTCGAGGAGTCTTTCAGACACTCGTTTGGCACC
>NC_057802.1:246135055-246153770 GCF_018294505.1 Triticum aestivum | reverse complement strand
GTTTGGCACCCGCATTATTATTCCGCATTTTCCGCTCGAGGAGTCTTTCAGACACTCGTTTGGCACATGTATTATTATTCCGCATTTTCCGCTCGAGGAGTCTTTCAGACACTCGTTTGGCACCAGTATTATTATTTCTGCAGTTTCCGCTCGAGGCATCATTCAGACCCTCGCTTGGCACCCAGTATTTATTATCTCTATGTCTGATCGCACTGGTTAACTTGTTCATGTGCTTCATGTTTACATTTGTTATGCCTTATGTCCGAACTGTCTTGCGAGTACTTTCATAGTACTCACCTGGCTTGTTGATTTGGCCAGATGTTGACGAAGGCGATCTCTTGGATGAAGAGTTTGATAGCGCGTCCGACGCCTAGAGGAGTCCCAGTCAGTCCTGCGCGATCCCGGATATTGGTCACTTGTATTGTATACGCTTCCGCCACCCGCAATAAGTCTTCTCGAGCCTCACTCCGACGCTCGAAGAGTTGTAGTCTCCTGGAATCATATCACTCGCTTCGCGATGATATTTCCACCACCGTTATTATCGTGAGTTAGTAGTTTGCCACCCTATCCGCCGTCTTGTTTTAGCGGCGTGCATGTACTAAATTGTTGGGCAGTCTCTGCTCAACCTTGTATTATATTTAGTACTCCTGGTATTTTTCTTCTGTGACCAAGATATTGTCTACCAGTGAGAAGGAATTCTTCCTCGCTGGTCCGTAAAAGGGATTGGTCTCTCAATAATTATTTTATTGAAAAACCGGTCGTGACAGTATTCCGATGATATGATCCAAGATGATCGAGTATGACAATCTTAATGTGGTATGATGCTATGGTTCTTTCTTATGAGATCTTTGCTTATCTTTTCCTCTTTGCTTAAAAGCTTGGATGGCTCTTTCTCTTTTGAGCTCTTTTCTCATGCAAAACTTTACTAACCGAGATAGCAATTGTGTATTTGCGATGACAACTTTGTGACACAAAACATGATACCAAGATATGCACCACGATGATATGGTATGGATGCTATGGGAAGTATGATCACTAATGTGCACAAGTTATGTTGCCGGCAATACTCAAAGGCTAGTCTCGATGGGTAAGTTATGCAAAATGGCTTTGGGCTATCAATGCAATGGCAAGGAGTAGACAAAGATGTCGTCAAAGTTACCATCCGTGTACGATGACGACCTCGTGGTGATGATGAGTGGTGGTGTTCTCGATGTCGAACCGTTCCTAGTTAGCCAAAACACCCTAGGAAATGATGAACCACAACTCAAATTCTCAAAACCAAGGTCAAATGGTCGTATCGAGGTTGGCAATGCGGAAGTGGTTGAACAAAAACGGAAGATGTGGTGGAGGACCTAGGCAAAACAGTCGACCAGCGAAGGCTGAAACTGGGGTGGGCGGTAGTACCGCTTGGGGGGGGCGTAGTACCGCTTGTGGTGCTCAGCGGTAGTGCCGCTTGTGGTGCTCAGTGGTAGTGCCGCTTGTGGTGGGCGCTAGTTCTGCTGGTGTCGGGAAATATTTGCAGAACGGGATTGGACGAGTTTTAGGGCGGAAAGGGATGATTTCGGGGGCAAAATTGGATGGATTTCGTGGATGGAAAGAGGTGAAACTTGTGGAAAAGCTAGATCCACTCATGGCAACGCAAATCCATGGATCAAATCCAACAAAACATCATCAAACCAAAAAATCACAAAAAAAATTAGGGCTATTTTTGGTGGGGATTTTCAAAATTTAGGACGAAATCAAGCAAAAGAAGGCTTGAAAACGGGGGTAGGGGCTCCAAATCCGTGATCAACGTGGCTCATGATACCAAGATGATGTAGGGTGGAACCCTAGATGGCCGATCTTTCACGAAAGGAGCAGATCCCACGAAGAACACGAAGAACACGAGGAGAAAACGAGGGAAACACAAGGGGAAACACGAGAGAATCACTCAAATCAACAAGATTCGATTACACATGTGCTAGACCTCGAAACACAAAGAGATACACGATTCACGATCAACAAGGGACGATACATAGGGTAACCGGTTCTTCTCCGTGAGGAGGTCTTGATGGGGCCACGCAAGAGGGGGTCTTGAATCCAACGTGGATCTTCTCTGAAGAGGGGTCGCGGTCTCTCTCGAGGAGTAGATCTGTATGGATGAGCGAGGCTCTATCTCACATATGAGCTATCACAACGCTGACCCTAGCTAGGAGGAGGTGGGGGAGTATATATAGTCTAAGTCCACGAAGGGGTAAGTGAGAGGGGTAATACATGGGCCCTTAGCCCGTTCTCTGCGCACAGGCAAGGTGGTAGTATCGGACCCTAGGGCGGTAGTACCGCTTTAGCGGTAGTGCTGCTCGGGTTGGGCGGTAGTACTGGACCCGGGTCGCTCGAACACATGAGTTTGTCGGGTTGAGCGGCAGTAGAGCGGTCGTTCGGCGGTAGTACTGCTTGGATGGGCTTAGCGGTAGTACCGCCCGTTCCGGACTGGGCCGATCCTCTCCATGTCCTTGATGTCCATCTTGCACCGTAGCTTCTTCTAGGCTGGTTCCTTGGTACCTAAGCACACAAAGCATCTCTGTTTGAGGTAGTAGCCATGTCTCAAGTGGGTCAAAGGGGAGTTCAACAAGGAGAGAGTTAACCTCGTTTTCGATAGCTCTCGCACGGGCTCTTGTCATTGGTCCAAGTGGTGTCGTGGGAGATGTAGGTAGGTCCATGGGGATGACCTTGGGATGCTCCCCGTCAGTTTACTAGAAAGAATCGTGTGGGATGCGATATAAAATATCTTGGCGCACCGTCTTGTCTGGCTTACGCAGGAAGCTTCGTCATCTATAGTCCACCACCCCGCTTGAACCACACTTGCATGCCAGTTTCTCGCGACACCGAGCGAAATTTTTTTGCCACCGCGGAAATATCTATCTCACCGCCCCCTCCCTCCTACCAAAAGACACATTTCCACTATTCCTCCTTGCTTTCCAAGTTCAAACCTTCACTGCTGCTTACTGGCAGCTCAGCCCCCACGCCGGCGACCCTTCTTCTTGCAGCGCGCCTCCTCACCGGCTAACCTTCTTCTTGCAGTGATAGAGGCAAATGTGTCCCGTCTTTCGATGAAATGGTGGCTATCGTTTTGGAGGAAGTCGACTTTGATGATCCGACTACGAACGTGCGAGGACGTCGCGCTTTAGCAATCGCTAAACCAACTCTGAGAGGTTATTGACCACGCCGGAGCACGATCAACCTGACCACGAAGGTCTGTTTCCTGCAGGCAAACGAAGAACAAGCAAGAAACTTAGATTGCAATTTGGATATTGAGAATAAAAGAGGAAAGCTTTATTGATCAAGTGGGGTTCTGTGACGTCTTGGTCTGGTCGTTGAACACAAACGAAGTATCCGAAGTTGCAGCTATGGCGAACTTTTAATCTAAACAAAACCCAAAGTCTAAACGACGCCCTAAGGGATGTATATATGGAGGAAGAGGGGGGGATTTCGTGGCCCTTGGTGGAGGGGTCTGAAACCAACCCTAACTCTTGTTTCCCCACACATACAGACTCTAAAAACAGCCTATACTCAAGTATTTCGAAATTACATGGGCCTGGTCCAATAATAAGGTGACACAGCACCTATAATAGCCTCTGGACCAAATTTATGAAGTGGCATCTTGTATATTTCGTCCAAGGCTTCACGCACTCATTACGGTGGCTTCAAAGTCCTGAAATCATCACTTGTAACTCCGTTCTTGTTCCCCTTGCGCATGCCATCATCTCCATGCTTGATCTTGCTCCAATGATCATCCTTCTTGTCCAATCTAGGCCCTTCATTTGTAAGCAAGACAAATTTATCCAATTTAGGCAGCATCATATTCTCACGAACATTAGAATCATTATCAAGAAACGAAAGTACCTGGTAATTTAATTGGCATGCGCGAGATCTAGTAATTGGTCATGTATATGTATCAGTAGGGGCTGTGGGTGTAACTTTCTTAGTGATGTCCTCATCATGCAGCGCCGCCTCCTCGCCGGCGACCCTTCTTCTTGCAGCGCCGCCTCCTCGCCGGCGACCCTTCTTCTTGCTGCACGGCCTCCTCGCCGCTGACCCTTCTTCTTGCTGCGTAGCCTCGTCGATATGGTCAGGTAATCCACACCCCACCCACACCATCCTCCTCCTTTCCCGTCCCACACACCCCGACCGACGGCGCGACACCTTCCACCGAAATCACTGCCCCCTCCTCCAATTAAGCGCCGCCCACAGCCATTTTGCACCAAGTATAACGTGGAGCTCAGTAGCATGCGGCCGCACGTGCGCAGGAGGTCGCTATGGCTTCCATTCGTGTCGACCGCCAGATTTTGGAGGAGCACCTCGTCTTTGAGGCCACCGTCGACACCGCCACACAGTTGTCTACTTTAAAATACAGTTCGTACTTTTTCTCGTGGCCACCGCCAGTGCCTTCTAGTGATTTGTCCACTGTAATGTTAATATGCAATCTGATGTTCAGTTAACAGTTTGGTCCTCTGAAATGTAATGTTTAGTTAACACTTTGGTCCAACAATTGCTACATTTCGTAGTACTGTTCTCAAGCATTCTTTGTTTTGTTAACTGTCTTATCTTCTAGTACATGTTTCTATTTTGCAATGTCGTGCTCAGTTAACTATTTTGGTTCATTTGGTCTGCTGTCCATTTAACTGTTTGGTTCAGTTCTGCAATTTGATTTTCATTTGTTGTGGGTACAATTTTGTATTGTTATGCATGTGACACTAATCGAATTTGGCTGTACTCAATACATATTCTACTGATAGTATGGCTACTCTCAGTTAACCTGATCAAGATGTTCCTTATGTGTGTTGCAGGGAAACAATGGGAGACACTGCGATTTTCCATCGAGGTTTGTTCAAGCAGGGTCCTTTGGCTAATAGCACATTATTGTGCAGTTGCAGGAATCATTCTAATATTTAGGTTTCTTTCAATTTCGTCTTGCACATGTAGGTCCTGCTGTCAGAGGCTTAGACCCACTATTCGACCCATTTTGCATATGGGGAAATGAGATGTCCATGAATATCAGTCAAGTCAAGAAACTCAGAAAGATTGTTAGGATGAAGAAACTTGCGACGAATGACAACAAGATGTTTGTTTGCACAATGAAGAAGATATCAGTCAACTATAGGATGGTACCAACTCTTTTACCTTGTTTTTACCCCTTGCACCATTTCAAAATTTACAACGGCGATTTATGCATAGCTTTGTTTTTAGTACTTTTCAAAGCAGTTCACCGATGATTACCTCTCAAACCACCTGCATGGCCAAGAGGTGAGGAAGGTATTGATTCAACACCCATGGTACAATATTGAAGTCTTGCTGAAGAGGATGAAGGTTGGGCGGGCAATTATCCATAGCCACTGGCCTAAAGTTGCAAGGACATTCAACATCACTGAAGGCTCAATATTTGCCTTCTGCTTCTGCAGTTTCCTAGATGAGATTCATCTGTCTATTTACCATGTATGATGCTACTTTCCAAAGGTTTTTGATGCTGCATGTGAAACTTGGTGCTGTTGTGTAATGGCGTAACTGAGTGCCGAAGCTATCTGATGTAATTCGATTATGAAATCCTGGTTGCTTTTATACGGATATGAAATATCTGGCGTGTTTTATAAGAAATATCAGTTTGATTAGTACATGGATTATCAATAATAGGCTAATTACCCTGCTTATTGGGGTTTTCTATTGTAGACGGTTACTCAGACAGGACCGTGGGCGATGAACTCAAACAACCCGCATGGTTTCTAGAAAGTAGGCGTGTTCGATCAACTAAGAATCACACACGGCTTCCGGCTGCAAACTATTTGCGTTAGGCCACCTTGCACAAACTTTTCCACACAAAGAACTGTGTGTGATATACATACCTACGGAAATGTTTTTCTAGGATTCACCGTGTGGGATGTACATACCTACGGAAATGATTTTCTGGTATTCACCGTGTGGGATGAACATACCTACGGAAATGATTTTCTGGGATTCACCGTGTGGGATGTACATACGTACGGAAATGATTGGGTTTCGAAACCTCGCCCGATCGCACACA
Source organism: Triticum aestivum (assembly GCF_018294505.1). Taxonomy (NCBI): domain Eukaryota; kingdom Viridiplantae; phylum Streptophyta; class Magnoliopsida; order Poales; family Poaceae; genus Triticum; species Triticum aestivum. Next base: position 246,147,715 of record NC_057802.1, on the reverse strand, counting down.
AGCTCATTTGGTGTCCTAGGAGGGCCTATCCCCGACGGTTTCTGGGTCGTGTGGGAAGGACCCCCCGTATTGCCCACACTCACTTGGCGACGGTTCCAAATGCCGTCGCGGAAAGGGGGTTAAAAACTGTTTGTATAGCACGTCGTTGTACCAGTGATAGATGAAGTATTGATAAAGGTAGGGATCCGAAGGCGGTCTTGGTCTGGTCGTTGGACACAAACGAAGTACACGAAGTTGCAATGGCTAACTTCAAAATAAACAAATCCCAATTAAAAAGCTACTAGATGGATCTACTTATATAGGAGCAAGGGGTGGGGGCCAAGGAGGTGGGAGGACGTCCCAAGGCGGCCTAAAACTAACCCTAGGTCATACAAGGCTCATGGGCCCAAGTGGAAGTGATGCCACACCTTTGGATTTGTAGTTTGACTCGGATTCTGTTGTTGCGTCAGATTGTTTCGTCGATATCTCGACGCTCTGGACGAATTTGAAGGTGAACCAATTGTGTTTGAAAGAGAACGAAATCTACTTTCCAACAAAAAATGAATCACCCAATTCGGAGTCTATATGAAAGAGTTCTTGGCGTTTTGAGACAGGTATGTCTGTGAAGTCCAAATATGAATCCAGAATGTGAGAGACTTGGACTCTATCTTTCCTTGGCCCAAAAGTGACGTGAGAGGACTTTTTGAACAGAACCTAAACTTCTCCTTTTGCCTTATCTTCATATGTGGATTGTACAAATGTCCCATACACCGCAATTAGACAAAACACAAAAGTGTGTGAAGTATTTTTGTTCTGGATAACTTAAATAGATTATTGAATAGTTTGCACTAGAAATCACCTGACAAATATGCATGTATGCAATATTTTTGGTCGTATCCAAGGTAGTCAAGTCCTCATCATCCTTAATAGAGATGGGGTATCCCGATCTTTCGATGAAATGATAACTATCGATTTGGTGGAGATAACTTTGATGATACGACTACGAACGTGCACGACGTTGCACCTTAGCAATCGCTAAGCCAACTCTGAGAAGTTATTGACCACGCCTGAAAACGATCAACCTGACCACGAAGGTCTATTCCTGCAAGCAATCGAAGAACAAGCAAGAATATGATAAAGCAATCTGAATATTGCGAATATAGATGAAGTATTGATAAAGGTGGGGATCCGAAGGCGGTCTTGGTCTGGTTGTTGGACACAAATGAAGTACAAGAAGTTGCAATTGCTAACTTTTAACTAAACAAAGCCCAAGGAAAAAGCTACTAGATGGATCTATTTATATATTAGCAAGGGATGGCGACCAAGGAGGTGGGAGGACGTCCCAAGGCATCCTAATACTAACCCTAGGTCGTACAAGGCTCATGGGCCCAAGTGGAGGTGATGCAACACCTTTCGACTTGTAGTTTGACACGGATTCTGCTGCAGTGTTAGATTATTTCGTCGATATCTCAACACTCCGGACGAATTTGAAGGTGAATCCAATTGGGTTGGAAATATCACGAAATCTGTTCCAACCAAAAAAAGAATCACGCAATTCGGAGTCCGTATGAAAGAGTTCTTGGCGTTTTGAGACAGGTATGTCCGTGCAGTCCGAATCTGAATCCAGAACGCGAGAGACTTGGACACTATCTTCTCTCGGCCCAAAAGTGACGTGAGAGGGCTTTTGAACAATGCCTAAACTTTTCTTTTTCCATTATCTTCATATGTGGATTGTACAAATGTCCTCATCAGCGCGTCCTTCGCATTCTGAAGAAGATCGTGCCTGACTGCGCCCCAGCCGCTCACGAGTGCTAAGGCATGGCCAGGGCTGAGCTTCGTGCCCCTGCCTATTGCCGCGGCGTGGTAAGATTTGGCTGCCCCTGTGGGGGACTAGAAGCGGGCCGACACCTCTTCTGTTCCTCCTGGGCAGGGCGACGCGCCCCGCGGGCTCGGCACCTTCGCGCAGGCGGCTGTCAGCCCGCGGCTGCCCGGGGCGCCCGCGGGGGCAGGCGATGTAGACAATGGCCCCGCCTCTGCCGGCTCGGTGCTTGCCTTGGAGACGGATGCCCAGGGGGTTGGGAAGCAGCCTGCCATGCGCTCTCCTAGAGAGACCTCCGTTGCCCCCGCGCACACAGGGCCGCATGCGGGGATCGTACCGCGCCTCGCGCCTATGGCAGGCGGCGGAGAAGCCGCCCTTTGCACGAGCGCGATCGTGGTGCCCTAGCGAGCCGCACCCACGGCTGTGGCGAGCAGCGAAGAGGCGACCACTCTGCTCGGGGGCTCCTCCGCCTTCTCACATGGAGAGGACCTGCGAGAAGAAAGAGCTTAAGGATGCTTGTTGTGCAAGGGGCAAAGGGGGCAATGCGCTTACTCATCCATGGCGACCCACTTCCTCTTCTTCAGCGCCTTGGGTAGCGCGCCGGTACTGCTCTCCGACCGAGCCCTCCTCGCAGGGGCGTGCGCCCGGGGATCATCATCATGAGATTCTGCATGCTACTCGGCGCGTCAGGGGTGGTGGCACCGCCCCTGGATGGGGCGACACCACCAGCGTCTGCTGATACACGGGTGTGTTGCCAGGCAGCCTGAGGAGACGGGTTGCCGCCGCCCTCCACTGCCGTGGCCTGAGATACCGCTGTTGTGGAGCTCTCTGGTTCTGGGACCACCAAGAAAGGGTTGTCGGGAATAGACCCCACTGATTAAAGCGCGGGATCCTCCCGGCGAAGGCTTCCTTGCTCATGTAGTTATACAAGGGGTACCCTTGCCTGGGAGCTTGCCTGCCTCTTCGCCGATCAAGATTCGGAGTATTTCGCTCAACACGTCGGGAGGCAGGCAACCTGTTTGGAGCCGCATCCGGTCTTCTGGTCCGGTGAAGGCCCACATGGGGCGGGAGTGGTGTTGAAGGGGAGAAATTCACCGGCAGAGGAATTCCCTTATCACCATCGTCACGCTCACTCATGCAGCCCTAGGGTCGGCCCTCCTCGCTAGGACTCGCGACAGCCTCAGGTCATCCAGACTCTCGTGCCCCCATTCGGAGCTCACCATTGCCATGATGGAACCCGAAGCAATAGCCTGAACTAGGCCGCGTCCATGTATACCCATTGCTGCCTGAAGCCCTCTGCTTCATGGTTCATCTCCATGTTGATGCCTCCACCCGTCGTCGCGCCCACAGCGCGGAGAGACATGCACCCAGAGCGCTGGTCGGCGGCGGTTAGCGGAAGATGAAAAAAGTGGCGGAGCAGCGCTATCGAGGGTCCACACCCATGAAGGCTTCACATAGGAAGGCGAAGGCTGAAAGGAGGAGAACGGATTTCGGATCTAGGTACAACGCGTGCACTTGGTAATGCGTGAGCACGGCGTCGAGGAAGTCTGAAAACGGGGGCAACAAGCCAGAGATAATCGCGGGAAGGTGAATGGCAATGGTGGTGGCCTCCAACTCCGCGAGAGGTCGCGAAGCAGGCCAGATCTTGGTTGCTCCCCATTCATTGAAGTCGGTCGTGATCATCGGGCAGACCTTATCGAGCCCCTTGAGATTGAACACTCTGGACCGACCCACGACAGACTCCGACCCTGCTCGGCTATCCGCCACTTCCGCCGTGTTGCTCCTCCTGCTGGGGGCGCCATGGCAACGCGGTGGGGTGAGAGAAGCGCGGGACTGGCAAGGGGGACGCAAGCTTGTTAGAGAAGGAAGTTGACCGAAGGACGGGTGCGCATGAGAGCAATGATGGCCCCGCGCAGTAGCTGCCAGTCTTTATGTCAGCCTGGCCAGTGGCCGAAGCGTCGTCGGAGAAGTGGGGGAGCCCCGCACCCCGTCATGCGCCACGCGTCGAGCCTGGCCCGCAGGCGGTTGGGGCCCGCGCCGTTTCACCCCCTTCATCCTCAACGGACGGAGTCGTGCACGCCACGAGATCAGGGGCTACTGCCGGGCCCTTGGGATTGGGGGTACACTGGTACAGCGAGGTGCTATACAAACGGTATTTAATCCCTTTTCACGACAGTGTTTCGAACCGTTGCCAAGTGAGTGACTGCGATAGGGGGGGTCCTTCCCACACGACCCATATATCATCGGGGATATGCCCTCCTCGCACACACGCTCGGCAAAATGAGGTCGTGTGCGACCGACGAGCAATCAAATAGAGTTATACGTTAAAAAATCCAGGCCAACTCTTTTCCGGGCGTAAGTACATCCCACACAGTCAGTCCCCGCTAAACTTTTCCGTTCGTATGTCTACATTCCACACAGTCAATCCAAGGAATACGTTTCCGTTACTATGTACATCCCACACAGTTAATCCAAGAAGTATGTTTTCGTTCGTATATACATCCCACACAGTCACTCCAAGGAAAATGTTTCCGTTTGGAGGTACATCAGACACAATTTTCTCCATTAAATTTTTTGTGATAGCATTGCCATTGCACATGATATTAACAATTTTGTCGTTTGCGTTATTGAATGCATCACACACGGTGTGTAGAAGAAACTGTGTGGCAAAGGGTGTCCATCACACACACTTTTTATGTGGTAAACGTTTCCGCAAGGTGGCCTAACGCAAACAGTTTTCAAGAGGATGTCATGTGTGATTGTTCATTGATCCAGCACGGTTTATTCCTAGAATCTGTGTGTGTTGCCTGAGGTCATCGCCCATGGTGTTTTCTCAATAACCTTTTGCAATAGAAAACCCCAATTAGCAGGCTAATTGGCCATTAGCAGGCTAATTGCCCTATTATTAATAATCCATTTATTAATCTAATTGACACATTTCATATTAAGCACACAATATATTTCATTTCCATATTAAGGAAGCATGATTTCATAATTGAAATACATCAGAGTCCAACATCATATAGCTTCAGCACTCTACCCCATTACACAAGTGCACCAGCACCAAGTTTCACATGCAACATATATAACCTTTTGAAATTAGCATCATAGACGGTACATAGACAGATGCATCTCATCTGGAAAACTACTGAAGCGGAAGGCGAATATTGAGCCTTCATTTATGTTGAAGGTCTTTGCAACTTTAGGCCAGTGCATGTGGATGATTGACCATCCATCCTTCGTCCTCTTTAGGAACACTTCAATATTGAACCATGGGTGTTGTATGAAAACCTTTCTCGCCTCCTGACCATACAGGTGCTTTGAGAGGTAATCATCAGCGAACTGCTTTGGAAAGGCCTGAAAACAAGGATGTGCATAAATATCTTCTCTATATTGGAAATGGGGCAAAGGAATAAAAAAAGGCAGGGTATAATAGTTAGTACCATCTTGTAGTGAACTGACGCCTTCATTGTGTAGACAAAGATCTTGTTGTTTTTTGTCGCTAATTTCTATATCCTAACAATCCTTCTGAGTTTCTTGACTTGACTGATATTCATGGACAACTCATTTCCCCATATGCAAAAAGGGTCAAACAGTGGGTCAAAACCTTTGACAGCAGGACTTACATGTGCAAGACCAAATTGTTAAAAACCTAAATATTAGAATGGTTCCTGCAATTGCACAATAATGTGCTATTAGACAAAGGACCATGCATGTGCAAACCTCGATTGTAAACGTTAGTGCTTCCCATTGTTTCCCTGCAACACATATAAGGTAGTTAGTCATCAGGTTAAGTGAGGGTTCGCATGCTATCAGTAAAATATGTTGATGAAAAATAAGCACATTGCAGATTCATCAGATTAATTAAAGCCACATGGAAAACCCATTTATCCAAACCAAGCATGATTAAGAACTAGGAAATATAGCAGCTGTATATGTTTCTCATGCATTAAGTGCAGCCAAATTCGATTTATTCCTCACATGCACAACAATACAAAATTCTACCCACGACAATTGGACATCGCATTGCAGAATTGAACCAAGCAATTAACTAAACACCACAACAAATAAACCAAACATTAACTGAGCACCACATTGCACAATATAACATACTCCTAGTAGAAGATCAGATAGTTAACCAAACCAAGCATGCCTAACAACTTGGAAATATAGCAATTGTATTTGTTTCTCATGTATTTAGTATAGCCAAATTGGATTTATTTCTCACATGGCATACAATAACAGAATTCACCCACAACAATAGAACATCGCATTGCAGAATTGAACCAAACAGTTAACTAAACACCACAACAAATGAACCAAACATTAACTGAGCAGCACATTGCACAATATATAACATACTAGAAGATCAGACAGTTAACCAAACCAAGCATGCTCGACAACTTGGAAATATAGCAATTGTATTTGTTTCTCATGTGTTTTGTAAAGATAAATTTGATTTATTTCTCACATGCAAGACAATACAAAATTGTAGCCTGAGGAATTGAACATCACATTTGCAGAATTGAACCAAAGAGTTAACTGAAGACGACAGCTAATTACCAAACAATTAATAAGTGAGCACCACATTGCACGATATATAGAACATACACACTAGAGCAACAGATTGCATGCTAAAAGTAGATAGCACAATTCACTAGAATTTGAACATGGAAGAGGGTGAGGCCTCCACATTGTGGGGGCCCTCGTCGTAGTGGTGAGTTGCCTAAGCCGCTCTGGGCACCAACCTATGGGCTCTCGAGTTGAGTTAAGCACGTGCACGCTAAGAAAACACCGCGTAGTCTTCGTCGAAGGCACCGAGGGTGGCCTCGAGAAAACGCCACGAACTGTTGTTTAAAGCAACCAACCACGTCGCAGCGTCAGCATGCGAGGCGCGACGGTGGCCTTGACGGCTAGGTGCTCCTCCAAGATCTAGGGGTCAGCACGAATGGCAACCATCACGACCTCATATGCGTGTGCGACCGCAATTTGCTTCTCCGCTGCCAAATGCTCCTTGAGCTCTTGGCTATACTGCGTGCACCATGCCTTAGGGAGGCGCTAATTTGGTGGAGGGATTGGTGATTTGGGTGGAAGGTGTCGCGCCGGCGTTCGGGGGCATGTGGGATGTGGAAGGAGGAGGATGGGGGTCGGGTGTGGATTACCTACCTGGATAGACGAGGCCGAGGAGCGTGAAGGAGGGTCGCCGGTGAGGAGGCGGCACTCCAAGCAAGGAGTGAAGGTTTCAATGTGGAAAGGTAGGCGAAAACAGGGGAAATGTGGCTTTTGGTAAGGGGGAGGGGGCGGGGAGGTAGATATTGCCGCGGAAGCCGAAAAGTTTGAATCGGTGCAGCGAAAAAACTGGCGCACAAAGTGTCATCAGACACGGTCCCTTATTCAGCACTATGTACGATATGTGAACATCACAAACGATTCATATAGCTTAACCCATGTGTGATGAGTTTGAACGTGCAAATTTTGGTTCGAATTTCCGTGGTTACAGTGGTCATCCACGTCATTGCATAATTTGGATACACAAAGGAGACTACAACACAACCACACTTCTTAATCGAGCAAGTTCAGCAATTAAGCAGAGCTAGCTAACCTAAACATTACTCTAACAAATTAAAGAACGACGCTCTTAATTAAACAAAACAAAGAGTACTACTACGGCTGGTGCTCGTCGATCTCTGTCGCCTCCTCCATGTCCAGCTCGCGCCCGACGGTCTCCTGGGGAAGGGGCTCCATCGCATCCATCGCACCAAACTCGGCAAGCATCTCGCCATCCGCGCCCGCCATCTCATTGGAAAAGGCCACCATGAGCTGGGCATGGGCGGCCGTGATCTGGTCTTGGACAGGCTCCGTCGTGGCAAGGTATGCGGCGGAGGAATGGACGGCTGCTCAAACGCTCTCGGTGATTGCCAACTCTTCGGCCGTGGGTTGCCAACCGTTGTCGGAGAAGCTTCGTTCGATTTGTGCGGTGACCGCCATGAGCTGGGCGTGGGCGGCCTCCATCAGGGCTAACGCCACCGCTGCGGAACGGTCAGCTGTTGTGCTGCTCTCGCTAGTTTCTATCCTTGAGGCAGATGTTGCTCCCGCCAGCTGAGAAGCAACAGCGGCCATTTGAGCTGCCTTGGCCACCCGGTCGCAGATTGCGGCCGCGCTCATCACCTTGTTAGAACGCGCATGGCTGCTGCGGCCGCGCTCTCGCCGGAGTGGGCTGCCGGAGTTGCCCTCACGACGCGGGTCCATGTCCCCATCTTTTACCGGCGACGATTGAACAATGAAATGATATTTTGGGAGCGAGTAGTGTGCTTGACACGCCGGCTGTGGACTGTAGCTGACGCACCTTCTCGCGTAAGCCATAGGCATACTATACTCCGACGGAGCTCCAAGATATTTTGTAATACATCTCACATGGTTGGTGATAATAAAGTGTGTGCGATCTACTTGATTTTTCATCTTGATTTGAATTACATAATGGGGTCACATCGGCAATGGAGGGTGATTGAATTGCTAGAATTTTTATCTACAGTGAACATGCAACTATAGGTGTGTCGTAAGAAATTGGAATTATTCAGGGTTTTTTTGGACATTTTATACATTAACTTGGTTTTGTAGCCATTTCAGGTGCACAATTCAAAATTAAACTACATTCACATGCTCTGGTGCACCAACATGGGTTGTAAAATCATTAATCATATATGTGTCCATGGGTTTATGCTTATGTCCCATGCAAGAAATGAGGATGAATTTCGAACACCACGACACCGTGGCTCTCCGGCAAATGTTGAGGTGCTTGATTTTGTAATTCTAGTAAATCCAAAACCCATGTGAAATTCATGAACCTTGGCATGCTATCATGGAATGGCATCAACATGCTGGGGTAAAAAATATTGTCCCAGGGGCAGGTTATGGTATAAGCTTCTCACAAACCAGAGCTTCTCACAAGAAGCCTCATGGTTCCGTTAGGGAAACATGTCACCTTTGTGGACAAAATGATATTCGTCGCCTCTTCTTGCTTTCAATTTTTTCCTGCTGTCAACATAGAACAACATGTGTGTTGTGTTAAATTTTGGAATTTTTCGGGGATCGTTTGGACATTTTTATACGTTAACTGAGTATTCTAGGCATTTATGTGCATAATTCGAAATTGAACTACATGCACATGCTCCAGTGCATAAAAACGGGTTAAAAATCAAATGTGTGTCCTTGGTTGCAAGATTAGATTACATGCAAGAAATGAGAATGAATGTCAAACACCTTGACACTGTCGCTCGGCTGCTAACATTGAGGTACATGGTTTTAAAATTCTAGTAAATCGAAAACTCGTCTGAAATTCATAAAACTTGACATGATATCATGGAACGGCATTGACATGCCATGGTAAAAATATTGTCCCATTTGGGACAGGTTTGGGTATAGGCTTCTCGCAAACCAGAGCTTCTCTCATAACAAGCCTGGTGGTTTTGTGTACCGCCCACGATGCGGCTATATCTCCCACGTGTCGAGGCACGACTTAGAGGCATAACCGCATTGTGGTTTTGTCGCAAGAAGGGTCATCTTCACACAATCCCATGTAATGAACAAGAATGGGATAAAGAGTTGGCTTACAATCGCCACTTCACACAATACATAAATATAATTCATACATCATCCAAAATACACACATAGACCGACTACGGTCAAGATCCAAATGAAAATAAGATAACCCCAAATGCTAGATCCCCGATCGTCCCAACTGGGCTCCACTACTGATCATCAGGAAAAGACACATAGTAACGACCACGTTCCTCATCGAACTCCCACTTGAGATCGATCCCATCATCTGCACTGGCATCGTCGGCACCTGCAACTGTTTTGGTAGAATCTGTGAGTCACGAGGACTCAGCAATCTCACACCCGCGAGATCAAGACTATTTAAGCTTATAGGAAAGAATGGTGTAATGAGGTGGAGCTGCAGCGGCAATAAGCATATGTGGTGGCTAACATACGCAAATGAGAGCGAGAAGAGAAGCAACGGAACGGTCGTCATCTAGAAATGACCAAGAAGTGATCCTGAACTCCTACTTACGTCATACATAACTCAAACCGTGTTCACTTCCCGGGCTCCGCCGAGAAGAGACCATCACGGCTACACACACAGTTGATGTATTTTAACTGGGTCAAGTGACAAGTTCTCTACAAGCGGACATTAACAAATTCCCATCTGCCTCATAACCGCGGGCATGGCTTTCGAAAGATAATACCCTGTAGGGGTGTCCCGACTTAGCCCATCATATGCTCTCACGGTCAACGAAGGATAAACCTTCTCCCGGAAAGACCCGATCAGTCTCGGAATCCCGGTCTACAAGACATTTCGACAATGGTAAAACAAGACCAGCAAAGCCCCCGAATGTGCCGACAAATCCCGATAGGAGCTGCACATATCTCGTTCTCAGGGCACAACGGATGACCCAGACGTCGGGTTGGCATAGACCCTGGTTGCCCAGGGGGCGCCGGACATCGCTCGGTTTGGGCCAGCACTCGAAGGAGCACTGGTCCGGGGGTTAAAATAAAGATGACCCTCGGGCTCGCGAAAACCCGGGGGAAAAGGCTTAGGTGGCAAATGGTAAAATGAAAGTTGGGCCTTGCTGGAGGAGTTTTATTCAAGGCGAACTGTCAAGGGTGTCCCATAAATCACCCAACCGCGTAAGGAACGCAAACTCAAGGAACATAATACCGGTAAGACAGAAACTAGGGCGGCAAGAGTGGAACAAAACACAAGGCATAAGGCCGAGCCTTCCACCCTTTACCAAAAACATAGATGCATTAATATAATAAGAGATATTGTGTTATCCCAAAATATCCATGTTCCAACATGGAACCAACTTCAACTTCACCTGCAACTAGCAACGCTATAAGAAGGGTTGAGCAAAGCGGTAACTTAGCCAAACAAGGGTTTGCTAGGAAAGGATGGTTAGAGGCTGACATGGCAATATGGGAGGCATGATAATAGCAAGTGGTAGGTAGCGCAGCATGGCAATAGAGCGAACAACTAGCAAAGCAAAGATAGAAGTGATTTCGAGGGGTGGTCATCTTGCCTGCAAGGTTCTCAGAGTTGTCGAAAGCTTGATCCTCGTAAGCATACTCAACAGGTTCCTCGTTCACGAACTCGTCTCCCGGCTCTACCCAAGACAAGAACACAAGCAATGGAACCACAATCATTCACGGGAAATGCACAAGCAACATGATGCAAAACATGTATGATATGCGAGATATGGTATGCGATGCATATGCGTGCTTCGGAAGGAAAATGATGAACAAGGCAGTAACTTGGCAACCCAAGCATGCCACTGGAAAGATGAGATGATTTCGGTCGAAATCGATATAAAGATCACCGGAAACAGATGCACGGTTTGCAAATGGCAAGCAAAACAAGAAAGACACGAATATGCGATTAACAGCATGATAGCACTTAAAATGCAACAAGCAACAATGCTACATCACTCCAAAATAGCAACAAAGCATGGGACAGTAATCTACAGGAGATGCTTGATAAAAGATGAACACTGAGCTACGGCTAGTTCACAACATAGCAAGCTCAAACAAGCATGGCAAAAGTGGAAAAGATATCAGGTTCACAGACTTAGTGAAATTACTGGACATGGCAGAAAACAGCATCAGGTAGCAATGTTCAGAGCACGAAAACCACATGCTACAGGAACTTAACATAGCAAAACAAGGCATGGTAGTATTCTACTAAATGCATATGACAAAAGTCCCTTACTTACCATAAGCCAAAAAGGACCAGAAGATATGATGGCAACCTTGTAAACATAGCAAGTTTCATTAACAGGTTTCAGACTTAGCAGAAATCAGAGCATGGCAGAAACAATAATATGAAGGCATGTCTGTGAGCTTGATGCACTCATTACAAAACAATGCATGACAAAAAAAGCATACCTACAGCAAGATGGCATATTATGAAACTATCCATGGCAAGAACAAATGCATAGCATGTATGGATCAACTACAACAAGCTTGGCAAAAATGAATATCATGTTAAGAATCTACCAGAAATATTTTATAGCAAAAGTAGAGAAAGATTGAGTCATGCTATGGCACTCCATAATTGCAAACAAGGGCAACAATGGATCAATTACAACAATATATACAAAACAGCCTTACTGAACATCTCCAAAATATGCATGGATCTCTCTGTAGCATCAAGTTTACATGGCAACAAAATAACAGCAGACAAAGACTTGAAATCAGAAACAATTACATGGCAACAATTACAGTCCCTGAAATCAGAAACATTACGGAGCCTAGTTTGCATGCTTGTACTAGTCACCACAGAGATCACAAAAAATACATGGCATACACCCTTGGAAAGATGGCATGGCATACAACAAAACACATGTAGAGCTCATGCCCATAAGATGCACAGATTAAATGATACAAAAATGACAAATCTCCAAGTTCTGCTAAGAACCAGCAGATAACAGCAACTAGCACTCTTGCACCAGAGATTTGGGCATCAAGAGGGCCTCTAATGAACATGGTGCAATTGAACAAAATTTAGAGCATCACGAGACGAACAATTTGACATATTACACGCGCGAAACGGAGCTACATGCAAAGAGTTAAGCCATGATGAACACGGGTATATAATGTGAACATGCAAAAAACTTAGGAAAAATCGGGGGTCTTGGGTCAACCTCTGGCGTTGACCAGATCCAGATCGGCCGAGGGCTCGGGCTCGGGCTCGGCGTGGCCGGAGCTGGGGCTGCCCGCGGTGGCGACGGGAGGAGGTGGAGGAGAGGGCGACGAGCGGCGGGAGGCGCGGCGAGGCGGCGGCGGAAGGCGCGGCGGCGCGGCAG
>NC_057802.1:246124870-246134438 GCF_018294505.1 Triticum aestivum | reverse complement strand
TTTGCCTGCGAACGTTTTTCGGGAGTGATGCATATATATAGGTAGAGGGAGCTAGGAGAGTCCAAATGAGGTGCGGTTTTCGCCCACACGATCGTGATCGAACGACCTACAGCATGGAAGAGAGTTTGGTGGGTTTTGGGCTGTTTAGAGAGGGGGTTTTGCTGGAACACACAGAAGGCATCTGCGGTTACCCGGTTAACCGTTGGAGTACCAAACGACCTCCAAATGGAACGAAACTTGACCGGTGGTCTACCGGTGGTATACCAAGGCCACTTGAAAAGCCTCGATCCATTCCGAGAACGTTTGACACCCGCTCACGAAAGAAAACAAGAGGGGTGCACCGGAGGAGATGGGAGCGCCGGATTGCAAAACGGACAACGGGGAAAATGCTCAGATGTATGAGACGAACACGTATGCAAATGCAATGCACATGATGACATGATATGAAATGCATGACATGAACAAAATGCAAAACGAAAGACAAAACCCGACCACGGAGGGAATATCATAACACAAAGCCGAAAATGGCAAGAGTTGGAGTTACAAATATGGCAAGTTACATCCGGGGTGTTACAACACTCCACCACTACGAGAGGATCTCGTCCCGAGATCTAGGACTAAAAGAACTCCGGATATTCGGAACGGAGATGGTCCTCGTGTTCCCAGGTGGCTTCCCGGTCGGAATGGTGCGACCACTTCACTTTCAGGAATTTGATTGACTTGTTGCGAGTCTTGCACTCAGTTTCTTCAAGAATAGCAACGGGGTGCTCATGATAAGACAAATCTTCTTGGAGGTCGATCTCTTCAAAGTTGATGGTGCGCTCAGGAGTCTTGAAGCACTTGCGGAGCTGTGACACGTGGAACACATCGTGCACGTTCGCGAAGTTGGAAGGAAGCTCAAGTTGATAGGCGAGGTCGCCTCTTTTGCCAATGATCTTGAAAGGACCCACGTATCTAGGGGCAAGCTTCCCTTTGATACCGAAGCGACGAGTGCCTTTCATTGGAGAGACGCGGAGGTAGACATGGTCTCCGATCTCGAAAGCCACATCACGGTGCTTACTATCATAGTAACTCTTCTGGCGCGATTGCGCGGCTTTGAGATTATCACGGATGACTTTACACATTTCTTCAGCCTCTGTGATTAAGTCATTGCCAAGAAGTTGGCGTTCACCAGTCTCTGACCAATTGAGAGGAGTACGACACTTTCTGCCATATAGAATCTCGAATGGGGCCTTGCCCGAACTTGCTTGGAAGCTGTTGTTGTAGGAGAATTCGGCATATGAAAGACAATCTTCCCATTTCATGCCAAAGGAAAAGACACAAGCCCTGAGCATATCTTCAAGAATTTGATTGACTCGCTCGACTTGGCCACTAGTTTGAGGATGGAAAGCTGTGCTGAAGCGAATGTTTGTGCCCATGGCCTTCTGGAAGGAGTCCCAGAACTTAGAGGTGAAGATGCTTCCACGATCTGAAGAAATCAATTGTGGAATGCCGTGCAAAGAGACAATTCTGGAGGTGTATAGCTCTGCCAACTGAGTTGCTGTGATGGATTCTTTGATTGGAAGGAAATGAGCCACTTTAGAAAGCTTGTCGATGACAACGAAGATAGCATCATTTCCACGCTTGGACTTTGGAAAACCAGTCATGAAGTCCATTTCGATATGATCAAACTTCCATTCTGGGATAGCAAGAGGTTGGAGGAGACTAGCTGGTCGTTGGTGTTCTGCTTTCACTCTTCGACAGACATCACATTCATTTACGAATTGCCCGATTTCTCGCTTCATTCGAGTCCACCAATACGACTGCTTGAGGTCATGGTACATCTTCGTACTTCCAGGATGAATGGAAAGAAGAGAATTGTGTGCCTCGTTCATAATGACTTTCCTTAGATCACCTTTAGGAACCACAATCCGGTCCTCGAAGAACAAAGTGTCTCTGTCATCAATGCGATAGCACTTGTATTTGGAAAGACCCTTGTCGATACCACGTTTCACCTTCTTCACCATGGCATCAAGAAGTTGTGCCTCACGAATTTGATCTTCCAAAGTAGGAGAGACTATGAGGTTGGCAAGAAAGCCTTGAGGAACAACTTGGAGATTCAGCTTGCGGAAAGCTTCACAAAGATCCGGTTGGAATGGCTTCAGAATTAAGCTGTTGCAATAAGCCTTCCTGCTTAAAGCATCTGCAATGACATTGGCCTTGCCTGGAGTATATTCAATACTCGGATTGTATTCTTGAATCATTTCGACCCATCGAGTCTGCCTGAGGTTGAGGTTGGGCTGAGTAAAGATATACTTGAGACTCTTGTGATCGGTGAAAATGTCCACTTGTCTTCCCAACAAGAGATGTCTCCACGTTATTAATCCATGGACAACTGCCGCCAACTCGAGATCGTGAGTGGGGTAGTTCTTCTCATTGGGCTTCAACTGACGAGAGGTATAGGCCACAACTTTCTTCTCTTGCATTAACACAGCACCGAGACCTTGAAGAGAAGCATCACAGAAAACTTCAAATGGCTTGGATTCATCAGGAGGAGTTAAGACAGGAGCTGTGACTAGTTTCTCTTTGAGCGTGTTGAAAGCAACGTCACACTCAAGAGACCAGACATACTTCACATGCTTCTGGAGGAGGTTGGAAAGAGGCTTCGCAATCTTAGAGAAATTCTCAACGAATCTACGGCAATAGCTTGCAAGACCAAGAAAACTGCGGAGCTGCTTGACATTCTGAGGAGGTTCCCAATTCACAATTGCGGACACCTTCTCGGGATTAACAGCGATGCCCTTGGTAGAGATGATGTGACCAAGGAAAAGAACTTCATCGAGCCAAAACTCACATTTGGAGAACTTCACATAGAATTGATACTCTCTGAGCTTGTCGAGCACCAATCGTAAATGTTTGGCATGATCCTTCTTATTCTTGGAGAAGACCAAGATATCATCGAGATACACCAGGACGAATTCATTGGTATAGGGGTTGAAGATGAAATTCATCATCCGAGAGAATACTGGAGGAGCATTGACAAGGCCGAAAGACACGACAGTATATTCATAAGAACCAAAACTTGTTCTGAATGCTGTCTTGGGAATATCTTCTTCACGAATGCGAATCTGATGATAACCCATACGAAGGTCAAGCTTGGAGAATACTTTAGCACCTTTGAGTTGCTCGAATAACTCATTGATGTTGGGAAGTGGATACTTGTTCTTGATAGTCTTCTTGTTCAATGGACGGTAGTCGACACAAAGTCGGCCCGTGCCATCCTTCTTCTTTACAAAAAGAACACCACAACCCCATGGAGATGAACTCGGTCTGATCAAACCCAGACGCTCTTGTTCATCGAGCTGTTTCTTCAATTCCTTCAGCTCGTTGGGTCCAAGCTTGTATGGACGCTTGCAAACGGGTTCAGTGCCAGGCTCTAGTTCGATAACGAACTCAACTGGCCGATGGGGAGGCATACCCGGAAGCTCTTCTGGAAAGGCATCTTGATACTCACAAACGACTGGAATTTGAGAGATGGCATTCAATTCGCCCTTCTCATTGAGAGAAAAAAACCGAATGGTTTCATCACGAGCGGCATAAATGATGACATCCTCAGAAGAATGTGTCAATTGAATTTCCCTGGCAGCACAATCAAGTTGAGCCTTGTGCTTAGAAAGCCAGTCCATCCTGAGAATAAGATCAATATCCGAGTCACCAAGAACAACTGGAGAAGACAGAAATTTATAGTTTCCCATCTTGATGGAAACATCCGGAACCATAGAGCTTGCGTTCATGAATTTACCCGGAGAGACAACTGATAACGGTCTAGGCAAATCTTGATAAACCAACTCATGCTTAAATGCAAATGGTCTTGATATGAAAGAAAGCGATGCACCAGTATCAAACAAGACTTTTGCAGGAATATCATTAACAGGAAGATTACCCATTATCACATCCGTAGATTCCTCCGCTTGAGCTGCATTCATCATGTTCACCTTTGCAGACTTTGAATTATGCTTGACCACTGCATTGCTGGAAGATTTGGCAGGAGGAGGAGGAGGCAGGCGCCTTTGGTTGAAGCACTTGTTTGCATAGTGACCTTTCTGCTGACACTTGTTGCAAGTCACCTCTGAGAGTGGACGGTGATAAGGAGCATTGGACTTTGGAGCTTGATTCTGAGACTTGTTCTGATAGCCAGAGTTGGAAGAGTGGGAAGAACCATGGCCACCTTTGTTCTTCTGCTGGTAAGGCTGACGAAACGGAGGAGGAGGAGGCAACCAGAACTTCTGTTGCTTAGCTGCCACAAGTGAGGAAGAAGAAGACTGAACTGCGTCTCTGACTCTCTTCTTAGAAGCCTCACACTTGAGCTGAGCAGCCTCTTGCTTCAGTGCCATGTTATAGAATTGATCAAACTGAGTAGGCTCAACAAGAATGAGAGCTAACTACAGATCCTCTCTAAGGCCACCTCTGAAGTGATAGATCATGCTCTTTTCATCAGGAACGTCTTGTTTAGCGAAGCGAGCAAGTTTCTGAAACTGGATGTTGTATTGATACACGGACATGTTGCCTTGCTTGAGATTACGGAATTCCTCACGCTTGCTCTCAACAACACTTTGTGGAATGTGGTGAGCTTTGAAGTCCCGACAGAAGTCAGTCCAAGTGATCACACGACCTCCTCTGGAATCTTTGTATTGTTCATACCAATCAGCAGCTTGGTCCTTGAGCTGAAAAGAAGCGAACTTGACATAGTCCTCAGGCCTGACATTGCTACATTCAAAATGCTTGTTGATGTCCACGAGCCAATCATCGGCATCCGTGGCCTCGGCACAGTAGCTGAAAGACTTGGGCTGATTTGCGAGAAACTGGTTGAGTGTAGCGAAGTGAGGCTGATTGTTGCCTTGACCTTGATTGCCTTGATTGCCTTGCCCTTGGGTGCGTTGTTGCAAGAGTTGCAGAATCATCTGAGCATTGGCGTTGGTGGCTGCCATGATAGCTTGCCATGCCTCCGGAGGCGGAGGTGGTGGCAGAGGGTTCGCTTGATTCCCTTCATTGCGATCCGAATTCTGACGCGTTGGCGGAGCCATCCTGAAGAGGGTGACATCCGTTAGCATCTTGATAGACAAATAGGTAAGTAGAATCAATGGATAGAAATTGCAACATATAGTCTTCACAATAAACATTCGAACGAAGATGAACAAATGAATTCCATAGTAAATCATCACACTTCCAGAAGTTGAGAAGCCACTTGAAAAAGATATGGAATCAACATATGACTTCGAAGCAACTCGAATACCACAATACAAAACAAAACAAAGTATTGGCTTGCAGAATAAGCTGGAACAAACATATGATAGAGATTTCGTCCGAAGTTTTCATGGTGGGGCCCACACGGGCTCGATCGTACAACACCATCATGTACAAGGCTGTGCACATGACATACGAAGCGTCCCCGAGTCGGCATAGCCAAGGACTCTTTAAGACACTACGAGACCACTGTAAAACCAACCGTGTACAGGCGGACCACTAGACGTCGAACCCCAATCTCATATCATGCGTCTGTCGGAAAGATATCCTAAGGCTACTAGAATTCCCACTTATAAACTCCCGAAACTTTCTGGTTATGCAATCTGGTGTTGGGGATACAGGGGACACAAAATATATCACCCAAACTAGCAATCCCTAGATCCAGCTGTATCCATCCGTCAACACATAACCAAGAAACCTTCGGAAATCGTTTACCTCAACCTTCGAAAAGCATCCGTTATACGAGTTATGGCAATACTCCCGAACTCCCGCCCCAGTACTGGGTGGCGTCGAGGTGATCTCACCAACAACTGCATAAAAGAGATTTCGATGTCGGCGAAACTCAGGTATTCCAGAACGGCAACGATAAAATTGTGACGACAACACCTCGGAGCTCAACTCCCCGGGACACTGCCACAACCCCTAAATGTCAGGAGGCACCAAGAACAATGTTCTCGTCACAAAACCATCGGAACGATTCTAAGATACCCGCGTGATCCTAAATTTTTTTTAGTGAAATTTGAGGAGAGAAGAGTCAAAACTTCTACGTCAGGAGACCTCACCAGAGCGACGAAGGGACTGAGGAGTAAAAAGAATCCTACTCTCCGAGATATATAATCCTAAGACTCAAAACATTTTTGCTCTAGACTCAACAACACCAGCGATTCGATCAAGCAGGGGGCTCCTAAGTCGGGGATGGCTCTGATTACCAACTTGTAACACCCACGATGCGGCTATACCTCCCACGTGTCGAGGCACGACTTAGAGGCATAACCGCATTGTGGTTTTGTCGCAAGAAGGGTCATCTTCACACAATCCCATGTAATGAAAAAGAATGGGATAAAGAGTTGGCTTACAATCGCCACTTCACACAATACATAAATATAATTCATACATCATCCAAAATACACACATAGACCGACTACGGTCAACAACCAAATGAAAATAAGATAACCCCAAATGCTAGATCCCCGATCGTCCCAACTAGGCTCCACTACTGATCATCAGGAAAAGACACATAGTAACGACCACATTCCTCATCGAACTCCCACTTGAGATCGATCCCATCATCTGCACTGGCATCGTCGGCACCTGCAACTGTTTTGGTAGAATCTGTGAGTCACGAGGACTCAGCAATCTCACACCCGCGAGATCAAGACTATTTAAGCTTATTGGAAAGAATGGTGTAATGAGGTGGAGCTGCAGCGGCAATAAGCATATGTGGTGGCTAACATACGCAAATGAGAGCGAGAAGAGAAGCAACGGAACGGTCGTCATCTAGAAATGACCAAGAAGTGATCCTGAACTCCTACTTACGTCATACATAACTCAAACCGTGTTCACTTCCTGGGCTCCGCCGAGAAGAGACCATCACGGCTACACACACAGTTGATGTATTTTAACTGGGTCAAGTGACAAGTTCTCTACAAGCGGACATTAACAAATTCCCATCTGCCTCATAACCGCGGGCACGGCTTTCGAAAGATAATACCCTGCAGGGGTGTCCCGACTTAGCCCATCATAAGCTCTCACGGTCAACGAAGGATAAACCTTCTCCCGGAAAGACCCGATCAGTCTCGGAATCCCGGTCTACAAGACATTTCGACAATGGTAAAACAAGACCAGCAAAGCCCCCGAATGTGCCGACAAATCCCGATAGGAGCTGCGCATATCTCGTTCTCAGGGCACAACAGATGAGCCAGACGTCGGGTTGGCATAGACCCTGGTTGCCCAGGGGGCGCCGGACATCACTCGGTTTGGGCCAGCACTCGAAGGAGCACTGGTCCGGGGGTTAAAATAAAGATGACCCTCGGGCTCGCGAAAACCCGGGGGAAAAAGGCTTAGGTGGCAAATGGTAAAACGAAAGTTGGGCCTTGCTGGAGGAGTTTTATTCAAGGCGAACTGTCAAGGGGGTCCCATAAATCACCCAACCGCGTAAGGAACGCAAACTCAAGGAACATAATACCGGTAAGACAGAAACTAGGGCGGCAAGAGTGGAACAAAACACCAGGCATAAGGCCGAGCCTTCCAACCTTTTCCAAAAATATAGATGCATTAATATAATAAGAGATATTGTGTTATCCCAAAATATCCATGTTCCAACATGGAACCAACTTCAACTTCACCTGCAACTAGCAATGCTATAAGAAGGGCTGAGCAAAGCGGTAACTTAGCCAAACAATGGTTTGCTAGGAAAGGATGGTTAGAGGCTGACATGGCAATATGGGAGGCATGATAATAGCAAGTGGTAGGTAGCGCAGCATGGCAATAGAGCGAACAACTAGCAAAGCAAAGATAGAAGTGATTTCGAGGGGTGGTCATCTTGCCTGCAAGGTTCTCAGAGTTGTCGAAAGCTTGATCCTCGTAAGCGTACTCAACAGGTTCCTCGTTCACGAACTCGTCTCCCGGCTCTACCCAAGACAAGAACACAAGCAATGGAACCACAATCATTCACGGGAAATGCACAAGCAACATGATGCAAAACATGTATGATATGCGAGATATGATATGCGATGCATATGCGTGCTCCGGAAGGAAAATGATGAACAAGGCAGTAACTTGGCAACCCAAGCATGCCACTGGAAAGGTGAGATGATTTCGGTCGAAATCGATATAAAGATCACCGGAAACGGATGCACGGTTTGCAAACGGCAAGCAAAACAAGAAAGACACGAATATGCGATTAACAGCATGATAGCACTTAAAATGCAACAAGCAACAATGCTACAGCACTCTAACATAGCAACAAAGCATGGCAAAAGATGAACACTGAGCTATGGCTAGTTCACAACATAGCAAGCTCAAACAAGCATGGCAAAAGTGCAAAAGATATCAGGTTCACAGACTTGGTGAAATTACTGGACATGGCAGAAAACAGCATTAGGTAGCAATGTTCAGAGCACGAAAACCACATGCTACAGAAACTTAACATAGCAAAACAAGGCATGGCAGTATTCTACTAAATGCATATGAAAAAAGTCCCTTCCTGACTATAAGCCAAAAAGGACCAGAAGATATGATGGCAACCTTATAAACATAGCAAGTTTCGTTAACAGGTTTCAGACTTGGCAGAAATCAGAGCATGGCAGAAACAATAATATGAAGGCATGTTTGTGAGCTTCATGCACTCATTACAAAACAATGCATGACAAAACAAGCATACCTACAACAACATGGCATGTTTATGAAATTATCCATGGCAAGAACAAATGCATAGCATGTATGGATCAACTACAAAAAGCTTCACAAAAATGAATATCATGTCAAGAATCTGCCAGAAATATTTTCTAGCAAAAGTAGAGCAAGATTGAGTCATGCTATGGCACTCCATAATTGCAAAAAATGGAAGGAATAGATCAATTACAACAATATCTACAAAACATCCTTACTGAACATCTCCAAAATATGCATGGATCTCTCTGTAGCATCAACTTTACATGGCAACAAAATAACAGCAGACAAAGACTTGGAAAAATTACCAAGTCCCTGAAATCAGAAACATTACGGAGCCTAGTTTGCATGCTTGTGCTCGTCACCACAGAGATCACAAAAATACATGGCATACACCCTTGGAAAGATGGCATGGCATACAACAAAACACATGTAGAGCTCATGCCCATAAGATGCACGGATTAAATGATACAAAAATGACAAATCTCCAAGTTCTGCTAAGAACCAGCAGATAACAGCAACTAGCACTCTTGCACCAGAGATTTGGGCATCAAGATGGCCTCTAATGAATATAGTGCAATTGAACAAAATGTAGAGCATCACGAGGCGAACAATTTGACATATTACACGCGCGAAACGGAGCTACATGTAGAGAGTTAAGCCATGATGAACAAGGGTATATAATGTGAACATGCAAAAAACTTGGGAAAAATCGGGGGTCTCGGGTCAACCTCTGGCGTTGACCAGATCCAGATCGGCCGAGGGCTCGGGCTCGGGCTCGGCGTGGCCGGAGCTGGGGCTGCCCGCGGTGGCGACGGGAGGAGGCGGAGGAGAGGGCGACGAGCGGCAGGAGGCGCGGCGAGGCGGCGGGGCAGGCGCGGCGGCACGGCGAGGC